>NW_028258316.1:9475000-9577500 GCF_053883595.1 Heterocephalus glaber | reverse complement strand
TCCTAAACTTACTTTCTTACATGTATCTTTTTCTAGGTGTTAAAACTTCAATTTAACAGAAAGGAGTAGAGATATTAATAAAACACTGCTCTTATGATACTGCTATGCAGCTGCAAGCCCCAAAGAGTAATGGCATTTGAAATTTATCACAGCCATTTAAAAAAATGTCCACATTTATGTGAGGATAGTGTTATTTTGGGCTTCATTACAAGACTGACCAAAGCTGAATTCCTGGTCTCTAGGAATTAATACAACAGAAATTCAGACAAACACACTGAGGATAAGAAGCTGGATCAGATCAGAGCTACCGTTCATCTACTACTCGTCACCACTGTCTCCATACACCTAGAATCTTCCATCAGCCACAGGACCTATCACATTTACTTTATGGTTGGGTGTTCAGAGGTGCATTCCTGTGCTCAGCCAGGTACACTTGAAGTCACAAACCACTGTCACAGTTCCCAGTGAGCCAGTACAGTGTGGGTGTTTAGTAAATGACTTTCTGGGTGGCTAGATGGGTGGACGGATAGATGGCAGATGGAAATAAAAGAATTAATCTATCTGCACACTAGGAAAGTCAATGGAAATAAACAGTTGTGAAGCATGCACTGGATTCTCTGTGTAAAGCATTCCCCCTTCCCTATCCCCAATCATACTGCTTCTTTTTCTTTTTTTTTTCCACTTTTCTTTTTTGGTACCAGGAATCAAACCCAGGGCTTCGTGCTTCCTGGACAGGTGCTGCTCTGCTGAGCTGCATCGCCGGCCCTTACTGTTTCTTTTTTATATGTAAGGAAATTGAAGTTTACAAGAGGCAGTAACTTACCCAACCCACACAATTGTTAATAAATTCTAAACCAGTCTGTTAGAGATCTAGTTCTTTAGTAAAGAATAATTTTTGTTTAGAAATTTTGAAAAATCTCAAGTATTAACAATGTTTTTGTGTTCCGTATAACAATAAACGTGTATAAAAGATAGCTATGGTACTGGAATAAGGAAAAAGTAGCTGAATATCAGCCTTGCCACATGCTAGTAATGGAGTCCCCTTGAGCAAGTCACTCACCCTCTCTCAGCCTGTTTCCTCATCTGTAAAATGAAGATAACATACCCTGTATCACTGTTCTACTATGACAATTAAAAGAGAAAAGTCTCAATATACATGTAGAAGATTAACTCTTTAAAAGTTCAAGTTTTCCCATATATAACCCTTCTACTTGCTATTGATGTCAATCACCTCCTTGACCATAAAAATACAGAATCCTAAAACAAAAGGAATTAAGCCAAATTCTTCATTCTAGATATGCAGAAACCAAGGCTCATAGATGGGAAATGGTGTTCCCAGTTCGGGGAAAGAATGGCACAGCCATTCTTAAACCTCACATCTTCTGATTCTGTGTTGCTTCTACCACATGACCTGCTACTTTTGGAACTCAAGTTTTTATTTTGTGAACATGCATATTAAGAAAGAAAACTGAAATCTCTGAGAATTAGAACACCTGAGTTCTATGCCCAGTTGGGTGATCCTAGGCTGTCATTTGATTTGTCTGCATCAATGTCTTCAAAATAGTAAAATCGGGGCTTAGTCCTTTGAGGGACAAGAAAATCTCTTCACTATAAATCATGCAGAGTGAGATTACCCAGAATGAGGCACAGTGTAAACTCCTAACATCCTGAGCCCCCCCAACCCCACCCTCCCAAGGGCTGTCTCCTAGGCCTTGCTTGCAACCTTAGTGCCTGAAATTCATTTCAAACACCAGCCTGGTAATTAATTAGCTAAAAAGACAGTGCTACAACAGTAATCTTGTTATAACAAAATATGTCCACGCTTTAGCTCTTAGACCACTAACCTCCTAGAAATGGAAGCAATATATTTTCTTTAATGACACTTGACATCTGCCTCATTTAAAATTACTCTCTCAAGAAAAGATCAAAACAATGTGGATAAAATTACTCTCTGATTTTCTCCTCTTAACAACTTGGTAAGTTGGGCTGGGAATCTGAGAGCACAGCCCTGCTATCAGAGAAGGGACTGACTTCTTTAGTAATAGCTCAAACTTGGAAACAGCCCAAATGCCCATCAACTGGAGACTGGATAAAGAAAATGTGGTTTTTTAATAAAATGGAGTATTACTCAGCCATAAAAAATGAGAAATTAGAGACATTTATAGATAAAACGGATGCACATTGAGGTTGCCCGCCCATCCCACTTTTCAAAGATGTTTTATACAGCAAAGCTATGTGATGAGGCGGGTACAAACTGGGACAAAACTATAAGACCCAAAAGAAATTTACAAGGTGGGCATGAGGTGGGGCAAAACCATGACAGACCAATAAGATTCTAGACGTGATTCCCTAGGCAGTCCCAAAGAAGCTACTAGTCCTTAACTCATTCTCATCTTCAAGAGCACTACCTTATATTCCCCAAACACAAATCAAACAAGCAGGCCACCCACCTCTCCCTAAACAAGAATATGCCTAAGTCTTCATGGGCATGATAACGGCCTATGGTCTGCCGTCAACAGGCCCACACCAATCACAATGGGAATATCTACCTCACCCTTGGTCCTCTTTCAGCGCTTCCTAATGCAGGTACAGGATACACTTCATCACCCATCCAGCTCCACAGGCCAGAATCTAACCAAGAAAGTATCCTTGAAACTGCCTTCGCTCCTATCTCCCTACATACAATTCACCATCAAATCCAACTACTCTTGCCTACTAAATAGCTCATGAAATCACCCATACGATTTCCAACACCAAGTAAACCCCAGTTACCACTCTCTTACTCAGACCACTGCAAAAAGTGTCTTGATTGGTCTCTATCCTCACACACAATTCTCACATTCAGTGGTATCTTGGTTCATGAACTTGATTCTATCCACGATTCTGGTTGCAAACTGAGGTGGACAAGATCCAAATCGAATTCAATGGTTAGGTTCAATGCTGACCTTATGGGGAAATCTGATTCAGTTCTCGTCCAGTCCAGTTTGGTTTGCAAACAGATTCATGGAGAGAACTGAGTTCGTAAACGAGGATTCCACTGTACACTCTGTTCAGTACAGCCCCAATCCTCTTTTCAAAGCACAATGAATGGTTGGGAATGGAGCTCAATAGTAGAGCATTGCCCAACATGTGTGAGGCCCTCAGTTTGATGTCCAGCACCCAACCTACCCACCCACATTCATAATTACCTCACCTTTCTCTGTGAACTTGTCCAAGGCTTCCCAGCACTTCTAGGCTGAAGAGAATGCTTCTCCCAGCCATACCTGGTCTGCCCCTTGAGCTTCACCGTCCACCATGACCTACCTCACCCTTGAAGCTCTAGTCACACAGGTTTCTCTTGGTTCCTCAAAAGTGCCTGCCCCCTCAGAGCCTCTGTACCATTTCTCTTCGCACTCCACTTAGCACTCTTCCTCATCCTCAAGCTCTCAGGTCAAGCTGTATCACCTTCACCGGGATACATCTCTGAGGGACTCCCCCAAACTAGGTCAGATACAGTCCCTATGATAATGTGTTCCTGGCTTCTGGTGATTAATTAGCTGTGGATGTACAGGCTGTCACTCAAATTTGACACTTGCCTGATTATTTACATAACATGTACTTTCCCACCAAGGAAAGAAGCTTTGTGAGGTCAGAAACCAGCTCTGTTTTTGGAACAATCGAGTTTTAAGAATTCAGCATAGAGTATTTAACTTCAGAGCAGGAGGCTAAAACAGTGTTTGTTTTAAGATTCCTCTTTTAATTTTTTTTTGTTTTGGTATTGGGGATTGAACTCAGGACCCTGTGCTTGCGAGGCAGGTGCAGCACCACTGAGCTAAAGCTCTGGCCCCTCTTTAAGTTATTCTGAATACCACTCAGACAAAAATCCCAAGGCCCTCCCCTTGGAGTTTTCAGTATAATATCAAGTTACAGAAGAGGAGAGTAGATAATGGTAGAGGGAAAATTATTTCATTAAAAGAT
This sequence comes from Heterocephalus glaber, assembly GCF_053883595.1. NCBI lineage: Eukaryota > Metazoa > Chordata > Mammalia > Rodentia > Bathyergidae > Heterocephalus > Heterocephalus glaber. The sequence continues at coordinate 9,573,543 of NW_028258316.1, read as the reverse complement.
GTCTTTAATGAATTTAGTCTTTCTTCTTTTTTTTTTTTGGTACCAGGGATTGAACTCGGGTCTTTGCACTTGCGCAGCGGTAATTTAGTCTTTCTTTTAGTACGCTATAACGTGTAAAAATGTAGTGAATATGACTAGACTAACAAAAACTGGTCTTTGAAAAGGAGGCCTAGCAAAATATAATCACAGAGATAAGTAGCCAGGAGAATAATTGCTAAAGTAACATTGGTACTTTATTCTTCTATATTTAAAAAGGTATGTAGGGCCGGGGATTTAGCTCAGTGGTTGCGCTGCCTGCCTCACAAGTGCAAGGATCCGAGTTCGATCCCCGGTACAAAAAAAAAAAAGGTATGTAAAATGAAGTTGATGGAAGAGGGAGACAGTTCCTCATTCAAAAGTCTCCGGGAATTTGTCTCCTTATAGGGCACTCACTGTGAAGCCAAGGAGAATTCTTATTGAGGCGGGGTGGGGGTGGGGAGGGTAGTGAGACTGAGTATTATGCAGTCCACTTCACTGTCAAGCACCTTCTCTGGGGGTGGGAGAGGGACAGCAGGCCAGCTTGGGCAGGTGGAGGAGAAGGAAAGCCAGAAGGCCCTGAGGCTCAAGGCCACTGCCTCAACTCAGGCAGAAATAAGCAAAAGCTGCTGGAAAGAAAGAGAATGCACACAAAAAGCCCAGGCTACAATTTTTTGGAAAGAGAGCCTGAAGCTAAAACAGTTTAACATATTAGGAGGGAAAATTCCCATGGTAATAGCAAATTTTCCAAGTTCAGATGAGAAGCATTTTGCTCTAAGGGCAATTTTTAAAAAAAAATATGATTTCAATTTGCTGACCTTTTCTAAGTTTGCCTCACTTCTTGTTGGTTTCATGCTATTCTGCAAAGTTTTAAGCGACTTTCTTTGAAGAGAGGTATTTAATTGCAATGACTGTAAAGAACAATTGTTCATAATTATCCAGATATACACTGGAACAATGCTGAAACAAGAGCAGCATGCAAAAATGTATTTAAGGACTATCATCCCAAAATGCTGCTAAAAGCTATTAACCAGTATGTGTTAATTGCCACAGCATTCATATTAATTTTCACTTCAGGCTCGACATTGTGGAATATTTCCCCTGATACATTTTAAACAAAGTTTAATTTAAGGAACTGCTTCTATCAACACTTATGAAAATTAACAGCCAAGCAATTAGCACTCATGAATTATCCCTTCCCCCATGCTCTCTGCAGTTTCCCTGTTAAAAAGAGTTTCTAACAGAGAAGTGGTTACTTTCTAACAAGTTAACACAATCAAAGTCACAGTTGTCTACACCGACCAGACTGGTTCTCCTTTTTAAGCACTTGTCAAGGCAAATATTACCATTTTATTTAGCGTAGTACTTAGCTAAGTCAAGTAGGTAAAATATTTAACTTTTTTTTTGTTGTTACCAGAGATGGAACTCAGGACCTTGCGCTTGCCAGGCAGGCAGCAGCACCACTGAGATAAATCCCCGGCCCTTAACATTTTATTAAATTGCCAAGCATCTACTAATATCCAATTACCTTCTCAACTGGTTTTTAAAAAAAGACACTGCCCAAAAATAAATAAAATAATATATAGAAATAAAAGAAAGTCTCCAGGCATGGTGGTGCACAACTGTAAGCCCAGCACTCGGGAGGCTGAGACAGGAAGGAACATCACCACGAGTTCAAGGCCACCTTGGGCTACATAGTGAGTTTAAGACCAATGTGAACTACAGAGCAAGACCCTGTCTCAAAATAAATAAATAAAAATAAATTTAAAATAAAAGAAAGTAATTATTTGTCTTAATCTTCCTACTTGAAGTGAGGGCCAAAATCCCACTAGGTTCCTCAGTTGCCCCCAAGACTACCCTAACACCTTGTCTATTTAAGGACCCTATTCTAGAATCCTGGTTTTAAGAGCACTTTCCTTTACTCAATCCTGTTGACAACCTAATAAAGCTCAGAACAGACATCACTGCCCCTCCTTTAGACAGAGACAGAAGTGGGGTATTTCCTGAGTGCTTCCCTATGTGCTACGTGTCCTGCTAACTGGGCCTCGCCTCATTTACTTCTCAGAAGGAGGACACTCTCATCACTTCCTTTCACACAGGAGGACTAGAGCTTGTAGGGGAAAAAAAACCACCTTTTCCATCTACTCTGCTAAATTCTTGGCTGGGGTCTCATTAACAAGAAAGATTAATAGGAGCAAAGTATCCAAATTCATTTAATGTAAATTTCACAAGACATAGAGCCTTCCTAAGGAAATAAAGACTCCAGGAAACAGTTAAACCTGAGTGTTTTTATTATATGCATAACACAGAGTAGAAAGCATTTGGAAAATATGATGGGAAAGGGGATAAAAAGAAAGCACAGTCAACTGGGGGAAATTTAGCAAGGCCCATTCTTTCACATTCCTCTCCGGTCCCTCTACCTTCCCTCAGGTATGAAGACTTTGTGGCCTGCTTCAGGGGAGTTGAACAGGGGAAAGTCAGAGAATCCTTCCTGCTATTCCTCAATTTCTTCAGCTTACAATCATTACTCCATGGTACCACACTTTGGGGAAGTATGACCAGATTCCCCTTCAAGCTTCATGAGCTTAAATAACTAGCCTGATAGCATGCCGTAAGGGTTGTCATCAGGATATAAACTGAGGTCTTACTATAGAATAGGACAGTTCATTCGCCATATTGCCTCTCATTATGCAGAGCTTTTTATTCTAGCACTATTTTTTTTTTGGTACCAGGGATCGAACTTGGGACCTTGCGCTTATGAGGCAGGCAGCTCTAGCACTATTTTTGATGGTGTCATCGGCCTGGTGATGCTATCTTTTTCCAGAGATAAAGAAACAGGTTCAGAGAGCTGGCAAAAAAACTGAGATGACACTATAATCAGTACCGTTTCTTAGTAAGTGTACTGGCAGGAAATAGGTACTTAGACTTCTGATGTTCTAATCATGATGATAATATATACAAACTCAGTTTGACTAGAATAGTGATGACATACTAGCAAAAGCTTCTCAAGTAAGTGATAGGCATGAAAGAACAAGAGTTAAGAGTCGCTTCTTAGAATATGATCTCATTTGAAAAAAGAGGAGAAATAGGCAGGCAACCTACTCCAGGACACTTTATACAATGCCCCATGTGCCTCCTGCCTACCAGCAGAGCCCATTACCCCTTCACATCAAGGCAGCTCCGGACACAACCAACACGCCCCACACAGTCAAGTCAGAAGGACTGGCGCGAGAAATTTTCTGACTGAATATTTTATTTTTTTAATGAGGCTATTCAGAGGTTTTGTTTTTAGCAAAGTCAAAGAATTCAGGCAGATGGCTGAGCCTCGTTTTGCCGCCTCTGATCAAAACATCCCCTAATACCACCGTGTAACCCTGTCTTCAACTTTTATCAAATGATCACTAAACAGTAATCTGAGACTCTAAGACGAATTATAGACAGCATCATCAGTTTGTCAAAGAAATAATGTAATAATAAGCCTGACCAAAAAAACAAAAAACCTGTCAAAACTACAACAAAGTGCAAATCTCAATTTAGCATTTTTCTCTCAATTTCATGCCTTAAAAAACTTATTAACAAACCACAATCAAATTTTTTACAATGTATTAACCAGTTACTTGAACCAAAAATTGCTGAAAATATTTGCTTTAGTTTAGCACAAGAGCTAAGTAATGCTTATGCTTAGACTCACTAGAACAAATAATCCAGTTTGTACAAACTGCTAAGGACCCTAGATACGCTTAACTGCAAAACGACTATAAAGCTACACCAAAAATAAAATCCTTTTCTCAAACTGAACTCTGGTTTAATCTTAAAGAAGATTGCACAGCAGCTAGTCTCTTGAGGAAATACATAATTAAGTAGTTTTTTAGCATATTTAATTAGACCCCAAACTCTTCCCTGTCCCTTTCTCTCCCCAATTATGTGCCAATTTGCCCAAGAGACCTAAGCAACTCAGTTAATTATGTAAATAAGGCAAGTGTTATTCCCAAGAAAAGCACTGTGAATATTTGTAAGGAAAAAATATATATATGCATATACATATATATGTAAATATGTATATATGTATTTTAGTGGTTTCAACAAATCTTTTTTTAAAAATGTGTGTGTGTGTGTGTATCAAAATACTACATGGAAAATCCTTACATTTAAAGCAAAAAGCATGGAGTACCAACAAGATGGTAAATCATTAAAACAGGAATTCATTTCTTAAATATGAGCAGAATAAAAATAAAATAATTTTAAGTTACAACAGTAACAAACATTTAGTGCTGAATGTCAGATGATTTATGGGAAGAACCAATCTGGAAATTATTAAAGTCGACTTGCTGGAAAAGGCTTTATTATCAAGGGGTTGACATGATCTTAACTCTAGAGGCAGCCATGGTGCGTTATAACTACTACAATCCCATTATTATGCAATCACAAAATGCTAATTTGATCATTTTGAGGTGTTATTTGAATAGTCATTTTAATTTCTAGGTTACAAAAAGGCTTGACTCAAGTATAATTCTCTATTAATCATTGAGATGTCTTTGAATATCATATTGATACATTTCACAAAGATAAAGACTAATTAAATATGTAGAGTACAATATCCTTCAAATATTAGCCACTTTCATTACATATCTGCCATATGCATCAATATTAAATAATAGATGAGAACAAGAGTTTAACTGTATTTTAACAAATGTAATATGTAACATAATAAAATTGCATCATATCATAAGATAGACTTATCGATATATAAATTTTTCTTAATCAGTGTGTAATGGTGACTGCTCTATGTCTACATCCCTGGCAGATTACAAAAAGATTTGCTATGACAAAAGCACAGAGAGTCTTTGTGTAAACACATCTAACAAAAATAATTCTGAGGAAATGGTTTACATTTGTTAAAAAAAAATTTCTCCCTGGCACTACAGAAGTCAGATATAGGAACAAAGCAGAGTTCACAATCTTCTGACAAATCAAAATCCAAGTAATTAATAATAAAATCTAATGGATAAGGAAAATTCTAGAATGTAATATTTTAAAAAGGCTGTGCTATTTTGTTGGCATGAAAGCATTACCACACCGTTATTATTCTAGTAATTTACATCCTTAAGCAATGAGATGATATCAGTCAATGAAAGCAAAGAAATTCCAGCAGTGTATCCTAACCCCAACAATAATTTCTATCCAAATGAATCAATTATAACATATATTTTTTAATTCTCCGCAGTCTGACTAGTCCTCTTGGGGAACCTTCCTTCTCTTGCTTCATTCCACAGAAGGACAGGAGTAGGCAGCACAGGCAGGCTGAAGAGAAGTTTCAGAGCAATATAATATAGAAGCTTTCAGATGTTTTCTGGAGGAAATTTCTGAGCATAAGATCTTTGTTTTCTATGCTATTTGCTTCTGGTTCTTGCTCTTTCCCCACAAACATCAACCTTACCATATATGTTTACTTCAACCTATGGAAGCAAGCTAAATTGTATGAGGTAAAATGTTTAGAAGAGAAAACGTCTCTTTGCTTAAAGATGACAACTGACAGAACCAGCACACGAATAAGAAAAATGCAAACATAAGCAAAGAGCTGTGTGTTTGTTAATTGCAATGGTGTTCAAATAAGACAAATTGTACAGGACCCCTCTAGGCAGCAAATGATCATTTAGGCACCCACACACCACTGCCAGGCAGCAAACATAATGGCAATAAATATAAAAATCAACTGCTACTGTCTCCTGAAAAAGGCCCCACTCATCTCAGCACAGAGACAGAACAGCAGCGAACGGGGAGGAAGGAGGAGCCGCATATGAAACAAGGCTCCTCCTGAAACAGTGGCCATTTTTCTAAAAGGAAAATGAATGTACTATAATTTTATAATAACAAATTAGTAGAACAAACAAGAGAAAAATAAAGTCATCTTACATGGTGACTGTCAAAACAAGACCCTCCACCACCATGAAATATAAAAGGAAGTTTAAACCTCAACAATTTCTGCAGTTATAATAATTAAACAAAATGACGCAAACTGCCTCCTAGAACCATTTTCAAGTTTTCCCAACACAATTAGACCTTGATTAATCACAACCCAACTGGCCCAAACTCTAAAGTATACTTAAGAGATAAAACAAATAAATATGTAGTTCTCCCTCTCTTAAAAATATATAATATCTACAAGTATATAGAGAGATCTCAGGATTGTTTTGTTTTGATCCTCCCAAATATATATTGTGCAAACAACACTGGGCCCAAATTCTTACTTTTTCATATCTACAGTCTTAGAAAATATGACATTCTATAATTACTGAGGCACTTTTTAAATCCTAAGTCTAACAAGAACCAACTCAATTGTAGTGTTGTATTTAAAGGAATAGTCTCATTTTTTAAACTTACCTTGCCATCGAATTTGGAATACTCATTAAAGGGATTATTCAGCTGCAGAGGGCACTGCTCCAGACGGACAGATAATATGGACTGCTTTCCAGAACTTGGAGGTTTCTCTTTGAGGGATTTTTTTTCAAACAGTGACTTTAACTCCTGGGCTGTGATACAAGAAGGTAAAAACATATTTATGATAACACATAGAGAGATAATTTGTCCACTTCTCTACAATGTCTTCCTTGGAATCTGAAGGAGGGAGGACCCAGGGACATGTTCAGATCTGATGTGTCCAGAAAGCCTCTCATATTCTCCAGTGCTTGCACTGAAAAGGCAGAGGACTGAAAAACATGCAGGCCAGGACTCTAAACTGAGAATGACAAAGGTTTAAGGAAGGGGAAAGAGTTGGACATAGCAGCAAAACAGTCATTCTATAGGACAGTACTCATAGTGAGGGTGCCTGAACTTTGGCCTGGCTTTGCCACCAACAGCTAGCTATGTGATCCTCAATGATTTACTCAACTTTTTAGGGCTTATCAAACTCGATAATATGGAAGATCCCTCCTAGCTCTAATATCATGTGATTCTAGAATTCTAGTTCTTTGAGGTCAAACTCCCCATCTTTATCCTTTCACACTATCCAACTGCAGTTAGCACAAAATATGGATGACAAAGATACTAACAAGGGAAAAGAGGGTATTTACAGCAATAGAAGTTAATATTTATTATGAATGCCAATGTATCTCACTTAATCCTTATAACATGCCTATGAGGTAGATTTGGGCATTAAGCCAATTTTGTCAATGTGGAAACAAGCTTAGACTATTTTAATTTGCTTGTAGGCCACACAGCTAGCAAGCAACAGAGCTAGAATTTGCACTCATTCAAGGTTGTTAACCACTAGGCACTAATGAACAAATCAGACCCTCAATAAATTTTGTTGCATGAATGAATAAAATAATAAAGAAATTCTGATTAAGTTGTGATTATATCAGAACCTTCAACTCTTATTCAGTAATGAATTAAATTCCACATCTTCTGAAAGATCATTTAGTTCTCTAAATTAATCAATCAAGGTGGTAGATCATAAGTACCTGGGGCTTGCACTACTCTTTTATTTTGTGGATATCAGAAACTGTCCATACTTAATCTTTTTAAATAAATCAATATGAGGTTTTAAAATCTACAATGAATAGGTTCAACCCCATTGTACTTTTGATCATAGCCAAATTAAACTGAGAAATCAAGAGAATTCTGAAACTCACTTATTTCTAAAAATGTAACTAAAACTATCTTTTTAACAGACTGGTGAATCAAATTTATCAAATGATACTCTATAAATTTAACTGGGAAATCAGAAGAAAAATCAGAAGAGAATGCAGTAGCTCCTCTCTATCCATGGAGGAAATGTCCAAGACCTCAGTGGAGGCCTGAAACCATGCACACAGTACTGGACCTAAATATACAATCGGGTGCCACACAATGACATTTCCAGGCAGTGATGGACTGTGTATAGCATGGTGGTTCCAGATGATTACATCACCCGGTGACATCACAGCCACCTCAGTTTGTGTACATTCTATATTTGGACAACAAAATTATCTAACAACACATTTCACATAATGTGTCTCAGAAGCTAAGACTATGCTATGTTTTTATCCCATACATACATACCTACAATAGGTAATTTATTTCCCTTAACCTATAGTCTCAAGATGCTTCCATTTCCTTACAAATAACTCGTTTACCCTTCTTTATAACAGAGTAGTACTTCATTGATGTGTAAATACCACATTTTCTTTATCCATTCATCTGTCAATGGACATACAGGCTGCTTCCAAGATTTAGTTATTATAAACTGTGCTGCTGTAAACATGGATATGTATGTATTCCTATAATATGATAACTCTACCTCTTTTAGGAAGATATCTAGATGGGGAATAGCTGGGTCAAATGGAATTTCTATTTTTAGTTTTTTGATGGATTCCCATACTTATTTCCATACCGGCTGTACTACTTTACATTCCCACTAATAATGTAGAAGGGTTCCTTTTTCCCCTAATGTCTTGCCAGCATTTGTTATTATTTGATTTCTTGATAATGGTCATTCTTTTTGGGGTAAGATGGAATCTCAATGTTGATTTAATTTGCATTTCTCTAATGGCCAATGGTGTTGCACATTTATTTTTTTCATATATTTATTTGCCATCCATACTTCCTCAAAGAAGTGACTACTCATTTTATTTGCCCATTTTTCAATACTGTTGGTCTTTCTTTCTTTCTTTCTTTCTTTCTTTCTTTCTTTCTTTCTTTCTTTGGTACTGAGGATCAAACTTGTGACCTTGCACTTGTGAGGAAGGCGGTGGAACCACTGAGCTAAATCCCCCGGCCTGGTCTTTCATTTAAGGAGGGGCTCTAATTATTTTTTAGTTCTTTATATATTCTAGATGTTAGTTCTCTGTCTGAAGAATAGCTGACAAAATTATTTTCCCATTCTGTAGGTTGTCTCTTTACTCTGTTGGTTGTTTCCTTTGCTGTGCAGAAGCTTTTTAATTTGATATGATCCCATTTGTTGATTGTTGGTACTATTTCCTGTGCAACCAGTGTTCTGTTCAGAACGTCCTTGCCTACTCCTATGACTTCCAGCAGAAAAGTGGTTCAGCGTTAACTTTTAGATCTTTGATCCATTTTTATTTTAATTTAGTACATGATAAAAAAAAATATGGGTCTAGATTCTAGATTCAAACTTCGGCATATGGATAGCCAGTTTTTCCAGCACCATTTATTAAAGAGGCTACCTCCAGTGTATGTTTTTGGTTCCTTTGTCAAAGATCAAATAGTTGAATGTGCTTGGAGTTATGTCTGCATCTTCTATTTTGTTCCATTGATCAACATGTCTGTTTTTGTGCCAGTAGCATGCTATTTTTATCACTGTAGCTTTGTAATATAACTTCAAATGTGCAATTGTGATACCTCCCACTTTGCTCTCAAATAACTATTTCTTTCCTTAAATATTCTCTAAAATTACAGACTCACCAAATTTCTACTTGACATCTCCACCTGGATATCCACTATGTATCTCAAACTTTAAGAGGCCAAAATCAAACTTTTGATCTTCTGCCAAACCTACCCAACCTTCAATCCCTCCTCAGTTGAGAGCAACTGAATTCTAATAGGCTAGAAACTTAGGAGGTGTCCTGATTCTTCTCTCTCATGCCCAACATCATTAACAGATCCTCCAAAAGATATTCAGAACTGCCTTTACATCTACCAAATATGGATTATTACATTATCTTCAAACTGGCCTGTTTTTGCCTTTGCCTCTCCCAGCCCAATCCCTGTGTCTTCCCAACACAACAGCTAATATAGATCTTTAAACATATAAGCTACAAACCAGAATAAAAAGAGTAATCAACAAATCTGATTACACAAAAGAAGTTGAGAAAAAAACAAATGATAAACACATTGACCAACAACCCTATAGAAAAATGGACAAGAAATATGAAAAATCCACAGAAAAAGAAATGCAAATGGCTCGTAAGCAAGGGGAAAAATCACTCAACTACAATAAGAGATACACAAATTACATGTTATGTGAGATACTGTGTCACATCTATCAGATGACCAAAAACCTAAATTTTTAGGTTATGAAGAAACAGACATTGTGCATGCTACTGTTGGGAATGCAAAACAAAACCCCTATGAAGGGGAATTGGCAATATCAAGGAAAATCACACATACATCTACCCTTTGACTCAATAATACTACTTTTAGGATTCTAAACTTAGATACATTGGCAAAACAGAACAAATACATAAAAGGCTATTCACTGTAGTGCCACTTGCAACAGCAAAAGCCTAAAACCAATCACATACCCTTCAAAAGGGGACTGCTTGACTAAATTATGATATTTCCACATCATGGAGTACTATACAGCTATAAAATATGAAATCTGTCTCTATATATTGCTCCAGAGTAATCCTCAAGATGTACTGATTGATATTGTACCAAATAATATAGAGTATGGTATCTTTAAACTAAAAAAGGGGGGGCCGGGGATTTAGCTCAGTGGTTCCGGTACCTGCCCCACAAGCGGAAGGATCTGAGTTTGATCCCTGGTACCAAAATAAATAAATAAATAAACTAAAAAAGGTGGATAGGGCTGCAGCTTAGTACAAAAAGCCCGGGTTCAATCCCCAGCAGCACAAAAAGGGGGTGGGGTGAATATAAATATATTTATATGTACTATTAAGTAGAGAGAAAAATCAAAAGCTTTTTAAAAATGATACAAGAAGAGTGCAGCAAGCAGAAAGTGAAGCTAAATTTCTCTGATTTTGCTTTGTTTTATGTTTTTTACTTTGGAACCATGTAAATGTCTTACATGATTATAAAAGAAAATTAAAGTACAATCTCTAAAAACAAAAGCAAAACGAAATAAATGAACCTAAGTATAATATTGAGTTGGCAATTTAACTACAAAGAAAGTATACTCAGGAAATTTATCACTCAGCAACTTACCTGTACATTTCCTAAATGCAAGGGAATCTCCCCCGCAAAAAACCTTAAAATCTTTCTAGTAGTAGTATTATTGGGAGTGATGTTGTTATTTCTATTCTGGAACCACAATTTCAGCATAAGAGAAAAGATACATGAATATAAATTCAAAAATGTAAATATTCTGTTATCATAAATTTGTACTGGAATTATCATAATTAATTCTTATTTCCTCTTCAGAAACTTTTCTGAGCTCTAGCCACTAAAAATGGCTACCAGTAAAAACTAACCAAGTAAGCATCCCTAGAGCTCAAGTTGTGGTCTCTGGGTGTCATTTACCATAAAAAAGAAGCAAGACTCCTTGAAAAAACAGCTGACTCCTGACTCAGGGAAGGCAATGTATAGAAAAGAAGCCTGGAACAGCTTGTCATCCAAGAAAGCAAGGAAGCTATGAAAGATTACTGGCATTGCAAACAAAACCTAGAGGCCAGTATAAAGGGACTCCTTACACAAAAGGACAACTTCAGCGTCAAAAAGATTAACAACTGCAATCAGCTGAAAAAATACCAAATATGCTTTAAAAATCCATCAATCCACAATGATACAAAGAAAAAAACCTTCATTGGTCAATTAGATAGGATGCTAGGGAATAAACTCATGATTCTAAAAACTGTTTACAAAGGGAAAGAAGTATTTACCCTGCCCTTCTTGTAAGAATTGTGTCTGAGAACAACCAAATAATACATTAAGCTTCTTTACATAAAAACTAATTAATAAAGAAAGTGATAAAATTCGAAAGCACCATTTTACCACCCCCTAATGAAATATTTAATTTCCCATCAATGGCCACTAAAACCATTAGGTGAAGCATGGACGAGAATAACTTAACAATGGATGGCCAACACCTGATTCTACCATCAGTCTTCACATCACAAAAAAGACGAAACAACATTCCATGTTTCCTGGTGTGGTACAATAGGACGTATGGAAAAACATAAAAATATTCTTATCTAAAACCAAACTTCAATTAGAGCAAGCTTCTGGACCTGCCAGTTTATAGAAAATAGTTCACAACCATATTAAATGAGACCAAGGATATACAATTAAAATCTAAGAAATTCAAGAGGACAAATGGCCCAGTTTCTTCAACAAATAAATTATAAGAAAAAAAATTGAAACAGAATCTATAGATTAAAAAGAAAGTAAGACATATTAAGCAAAAGTAATATGTGTACAGCAGTAGTAAACCTGAACAAACCAAGTGGGGAAAAACAAACAAAAAGAAAAATTTGAGACAATGTGGGAAATGTGAAGTGACTGATATGTGACAATATTAAAGAAATTATTTCTGGGCCGGGGATTTAGCTCAGCCACCTGCCTTGCAAGTGCAAGGTCCCGAGTTCAATTCCCGGTACCAAAAAAAAAAAAAGAAAAAGAAATTATTTCTTTCTAATATCATATTGTATATTTTAAAAAGTATTTCCTGGGCTGGGGATCTAGCTCAGTGGTTTCACCACCTGCTGCGCAAATGCAAAGACCCGAGTTTGATCCCCAGTACCAAAAAAAAAACAAAACGCAAAAGTATTTCCTTATAATGATTTTAAATAGTAATAATTATTTCTTTATAATTTATGCAATGCTAAGTATATTAAGACAATATTAAGAAATTTTAGAGATCACTGGTGTTGCAATTTTGTTATGTGTTAAAAAATACACAAGCATTTAGGTATGAAATTATATGATAGCCGGAATTTGCTTCAAACTAATCCATAAGAGGCAGGTAGTAGAATATATAAATGAAATAAAGCCATACACATGTTGATGATTTTTGAAGCTGGGTGATAGATGTTGGGGAATTCATTAAACCACTCTATCTCCTTCTATGTTGGTTTGAAATTTTCTATAATAAAAAGATTTTAAAAGGAAATTTAAACCAGAGAAAAATTACATATGACATCACTGCTATGATCAAGTCCTCTCAACTCAAAGTAAAAATGAAAGTTCTTACAAGACCCTCCATGACTGGGTCTCTCGCGGCTGACTTCTCTGATGCTACTCTTCCCTTGTTTACTTTTCTAATCATTACATTTCCTAAGCATTCCTTGAATACACTAGCATTCTTCTGCCTCAGAATCTTCACACTTGCTGTTCCCTCCTCTTGGAACACTCATCCCCCAATTTCTGCATGACTTTCCTTCACATCACTGAGATCACTCTTCAAACGTTCACTTCCTAATGAGGCCTTCCCCGATCATCCTATAAAAAATAGTACAATCCCCTGCCCTGCATTCCTACCGCCTTACATGGTTATTTCTTGTCTTTGTCACGTGTTCCACTCTTACAGACTGTGCTTGTTTACTATCTATTTTCCTCCATTAGAATATAAGCTCCATGAGGGCAAGGATTTTGTCTGGTTCACTATTTGTTGAGTAATTCATTATTTATGAATAATAAATACCTATTGGATGAATGACTCTGGGCCCAAGAAGTAAAAGATAAAAGTTGTGGGTGTGGAGAGCAGGAAAGAGGCAGGAGACAGGAGATGGGCACAAAGCAGAGACAAACTGGGAGACTTCATGACAGTCCTTCCTCCTGGTGCTGGGCCATTCACAAGGCACAGCTGTACTTCTTGAAGCTCTACTTCAAATTAAGCTTTCTCAAAAATAAAGTTTTTTATTTGCAAGTGAGAAACAGTAAACAATATAAATGGTTAGAAGTCTTTGTTACACGAAATTGGACAGTCTAGAAAAGCAACTATCATCGAGTTTATGAGGATAATATTCAGGAAGATGAAAATGCATATTAGAATTAATAAAGATTAATGAGTAACTGGATACAAAACAAACAAAAACAATAGATTGGGAGAGGTTCTGCAGTGAGGGGGATCAAACTTGGGGTGCCTCATACATGCTAGGCAAAAGCTACACCCCCAGCAACAACAGATTTCTTTTTTATTTTTGGCACCAGGGATCAAACTTGGGACCTTGCACTGGTAAGGCAGGTGCTGGAACCACTGAGCTAAATCCCCCACCCAACAACAGATTTCTTTATAGAAATCTAATAAAGTTAGGGCCATGTGGCTATTTACAAAGGTATTATAAAACATCCAGGAACAGCCTTAATATGGAGACAACTACAAAAGTTCACAGTTACGAACTATTTGTGCGGTCAAAAACACACAAAAAAACATATATGATTAGAATATTGTTTAAAATATATATACTAGTGCAGGGGATTTAGCTCAGTGGTTTCGCCACTTGCTGCACAAGCACAAGGGCCCGAGTTCGATCCCTGGTACCAAAAAAATAACAAAATAAAATAAAATATATATACTCATATATGTAAATGAAACCTGCAATACATCAAAATATTAAAACAGCAGTTAACTCTAGATGTGAGATAACTGATAGCTTATTATAATTTTTAATTTTTTAATACAGAGGGTATGGTAACTTCCCTGAACCCTGGCAACAGCTGACAGAGAAGGAAAGGAACAAGGCAACATCAAAGACTCCTCAATAGCCATTGCTTCAGGAACTGTCTCAGCTGCCTAGAGTACTGGAGTGAAGCAGAGTAGGAAGACTAAAGTCTTTGGGGTCACACTGGCCAGAATTCTGGCTTTACCATCTATTACTTGTAAGTATCTTGGAAGACTTATTTAGCTTGTGAACTCCAGTTTTCTCAACAGTAATATATATATATTAAAAACCAATTTGCTGGACTTGCACAAAGATGAAACAATAGCACATTATATACACAGAGCTGGTTACCCATCAGAACTCCCAGGGAGATTTTGGAAGCTACAGACTGTACTTCCTATCTAATGCATCAGGAAATCCACAGGTAGGGTGTACAAATGTATAAGAAAAATCATTATAGCATGCACTCCAGGATGCATTTGTAAATTTTTATACAGTATTTGGAAATCTTTAAGAAACCAATAATAGAAGTTATATGACCAAACTTCAGGAATACTTATAAATGATATGAATGACACTACTGAGCTATTTCACTTCACATTTAACATGCCTATCTTCCAATTAGACTTCAAGTTTCCTGAGGATAGAAGCATGTATTTGTCCAAGCACTCAGCACAATCAGTACGCATAGAGGAGTTATGGAAAAAAGGCTAAATTTTGTTAATGTTAATGTTAAATGACTCAACAAATAATGTAAACAAAATACTATTTACCTAACACCTTTTTAAAAAAGTAGTGCTGTGGATTGAACCAAGGGCTGCATATATACTAGGCAACTGCTCTACCACTGAGTTACACCCCGGGCCCGTGTGTGTGTGTGTGTGTGTGTGTGTGTGTGTGTGTGTGTTTGTGTGCATGCACAGGTGTGCGCACAAGCACGTGCATATGTGTTAGCGATTGTGCCCAGAGTGCCTCACCCATGCTAAGCACACACTCTTTTACCTATTGAGCTATACTCCCAGGTTTCCAATATCATTCTGAAACAATAAAATTTAAAATACTGGGGCCCGGATATGACATTATTCCCAACAAAGCACACTTCTGATGACGTCATCTTCACATTTATCTATGCATTATTGTTACAGGAATATGAAAAACATCTTACCCCAAAGTACTGCGTTTATCACGTGGTCTGATGGCATATGGATGAGTAAGTTCATAAAGAACTACAGAGTATGAACTGGATGGCTTCTAAGAGCCTTTCTAACTCCTCCACATTTATACCGTCTTAAAGAATGCACCAGAGTTAGATGGACTAATTATGGAAAAGGACATTCTATGGGAGCTCATCATCTTTATAATGTTGATTTCTAGTAGAGAATAAAATGAAACAAAGATAAGGAAAACATATGAAAGGATTTTAACAAAACAGCTAGCAGAAAAAGAATGGAATGAAAAAATGATTTCCTATCCAAAACTCCAAGGAAGATTAGACATGGCATTTCTTGCCAACAGAGAACATGTGTTTGAAAGATGTGTGAAAACTGAATGGTTGCTCAGTTTGCCAGGGTGCTGCTTAGTGGACTGCTGACTTCACTTTTGTAGCATGTTTCAGGGTACCCAGAGTGCCAAGCTGTGGGTTAATGATGGAACCTAGCCTAAGGAAGAATTCAAAGACATTCCTTTATACACTGATGAAGTCTGATCTATCAGGAATCTATCACCAAGCAGGTTACCAAGCTGGCCAGAATCAGGGTCAACATTTTAAAACATAGATGGACATATTAAGGTCCTTCTCCAGAAATTAGATTACAAGGGCAATTATTGAAATCTGTGACAGACAAGAAACTGAGAGAGAAGTATACATACAAAGTGTGATAAAAAAAATGGTATATTTAAATTTTTAAAAATTTATTACAGTAAAAGACACATTGTCATTAATCTCCCTCAAAATACTCCCCCTTGCTTCAAACATATTTATCCCATTGTTCTTGCCACTTTCTGAAGCATTTCTGGAAGTCCTCTTTCTTGAGTGTCTTTAGTTGCACTGTCATGACTGTGTTGATGACCTGAATAAATTCAGAATGTTTACCTTTCATGATCATTTTGACTTTCTCCTGGTGAAGGGCCAGAAGTCACACAGTGCCAGATTCAGTGAGTAAAGCAGATGAGGACACTATAATACTTTTCCACTGGCTGGCAGTTGGCAGCAGCACTTGCCATATTTTTTATCACACGTTGTAAAGCCACTCACGAAAAAGGACTTCCAGAACTGCTTCAGAAAGTGGCAAGAATGATAGAATAAGTGTCTCTGAAGTGAGAGGAAGTATTTGTGTATTTGTGTGTGTGTGTGGAGGAGGGTAATGGCAATGTCTCTTTTACTATAATAATTTTTAAAATTTAAACAGCCACTGCATTTTTTATCATTTTTTGTATATAATGGATAGTGTGGTTACAAGTGAATGCAAAAGGGGTATTATCTATTCCTCCAGCACATTCTGTGCAATAATGAGCACAGTTAAAGTGGATTCAACTTAAAGGAATGAATGGGAGAAAAGCAAATTAGATGTATCAAAATTTAAACTGAACAATTTGTCATACTGTAAAAGGGATGATTGCACTCATATTTGAGGTTCTCTATTCATCTTATTTTTATTTATTTATTAATAGTTTTTTAAGATATGAAAGTGAAGAAGGCAATAAGTAGCTGGAGAAATACAGGAACTTTGATAAAATGGCTGTGTATTCATTAAGTAGAGATTAATAGGAACTACACATTAAGACATTTTAGAAAATCTGAAGAAAGTGGACAAGATCAATGATACAAAGTGTTCTCAGTTTGTATTAAATACAACAGAGAGAAGTATTAACAAGACCAACAGAAGAAGAGGGCAGCTTAGTAAGATTTTTTTAAATATCAAAAATAAAACCAAAGAGATATTCAAGCACTACAAGTCACAGAGTGAGATACGAGGAAAAAGAAGAAAATGAAATTTCTTGTTCTATATAGTCATTATTTAGAAGCAATCATTAGGAAAATTATACCTAGTGAGGTTACTGGAGTCTACAATCATAGTAGGAGAAAGCAAGGAACAGTGCAGTTTAGTATGAGACTGGCCTTTATATAAGGACACAGCTGGATACATAAAACATGGAACTATCACATTACTACTTCCTAGTTCTGTAACTTTAGCAAGTAAATGAAATCTCTCTGGGCCTCTGTCTCCATCTGTAAATAACAGAAACAATACCTACCATTTACAAGATTGTTGTATTAGGTAATTCATGTAAAGAATCTAGTACAGCACTAAGTAGGTACTGCTGTTATTATAATAATCACTAACATTGCTAGTCTTATAATTATTGTGTACCAATGGAGACAACAAAGAATTATTAAGCATCTGTTACATACCAAGGTGGTACTCTTTTTATTTCCCCCGCTTGGCATTAGAGAATAAACCTAGGGATTTCATAATGACCTACATCCCCATCCCTTTTAAAATTTTTTATTTTCAGAAAGGGGCTTACTAACTCACTAAGTTGCCTAGGCTGGGCTTGAATCTGCGATCCTTTTACTCCCCCCGCCCCCCCCATCCCCAGGGCAGTAAGGATTACAAGTATGTGCCACCATTTCTTTTAAAAGAGAATGACAAGGGTCGGGGATTTAGCTCAGTGGTTCTGCCACCTGCCTTGCAAGTACAAAGTCCTGAGTTTGATCCCCAGTACCAAAAAACAAAACGTAAATTGCTATTAAAACACTTTATCATGGTTATAGCATGTTTCCTAGGTTTTCTCGTCATTCTCACTCTCTTTTTTTTTGGTACCAGGGATTGAACTCAGGACCTTGTGCTTAGAAGGCAAGCAGCGGCACCACTGAGCTAATTCCCCGGCCCTATAGCAATTTACTTTTAAAATGGTCTGTTTTTTTTAAGTCTTTTCTTCTTGTGGGCTTGAAGCTTTGAAAATTAATATGGTCAGCCTTTATAACACATATCATATGAACACATAGTGCAAATGCAAATAATACCAGCAACATAATGGTTTTTAAGCTAAAAGAATTAGCATATATGAAAAAAAATTGTTATTAAGGCCACTAATGAGGCAAGGGTAAGTCTAGGTTAGAACTAGTTATAGCGTGATCCATAATCCAGAGACATATCTAAAAAAGCATAGGATAATCCCTGGCCCTAAGAGCAAGGCACTAGAATATTTTGTACAAAATGTCCCCTGCACACATGAATCTCTGTGATCCAGAGTGAAAGGCGGACAAAAGACAAGACCTAAAGAACACACAGCTTCGGAGGGCCAAGGCCACAAGGGAAAGAGTTCAAAGCTTAAAACATAACAGGTATCTGCCCAGAGGGTTTTAAAAGATAAATTAAAAATAAAAGTTCTTATATAATATTATAAACTAAATATATAAATATTGAATTAAGAATTAAAATTATCTCCATTTACCTGATTGCTTAGAATTTCTTTCTTTCCATTGAATATTTTTGCATTTGATCTGGTTTTGTCTCTCTTTTCGGAGTCGTTCTAATCTTTGAGCTTGAAAAGAAATATTATAACTATAAGTTTGTCAATGAAAGTTTACTATAAACAAAGACATAATTAACTACCTTTATATGAATAAAGATGTTTTATATTGCATATGTAGGGGAAAAGTCATAAAATTTTAAAGGTGGCACCCCTGAAAAGCAAATACCAACAAAAACATGAAAATATTCTTGATTTATAATTGAAATTAGAGGATATAAAACATTAATAGAGATCATAAAGATAGTATTAACATGGAAGAGAATAATAAAATGTGAAAACTTCTGTGATTAATATGACATTTCATTATATAAATCATTAATAACGGTCTTAAAGGAATTTTAATGCACAAATGAACTGAAGTGAATATTACATTACAGGAATAAAATTACTGTTATGAATTACTCTACCCGTTTCAAAAATTAAAGATAAATGAACTCAGACTAGACTATTAAAGTTTTAAATATAAAATCCTTTATCTAAAAATCATGAAAATTATAAAATGTCAAAGCTATATAAATTAGCATAGCTTTTCTTCAGTGGGCTGAAACAGTTTATAGGTAGTAAAATAAATGATTTGTATCTTTGTAACATTAGTCAAATCTTAAAAAGAACAATTTTTCTTTTAAAAAATTTTAAGATATGTTGACAGTATTAAAGTAAATTCTTTTGTCACTAGGACAACCAACAATCTCAATTAATTATTAGCATTTAAGTGCTACCTAAAGAAATTTCAATACCATGAGTTACCTAAAAGTATGCATTTGTGATCATGCTGCTACTGGCTGATCCATCTTCAAAAATTGGTAAACTGATCCTATAAATACCATCTGGCACCCCTTAACAACTGCTGCATTAGGGATCACAATGGAAAGGAAAGTCACAACTGATTCCATCTCTTGAAATTGTTTTCTCTTGCTAATCTTTAGCACCCTATTCTGGCACATTACTAATAGAAAATAAAATAAATTTCCTTTTCAACCACTTTGAAAGTGGGAAACCATATACTCTTGCCTTGGCATTGTGGTAGGGAAACAGTGAAGATAATCATGCCAGAAATTTAAACTGTCCTGGCAAAAGCATTCTGACAATGTCACTGTATTCTAACCAAATTCCATTGAAGAAAAATACATTCAATTGCAATTAATAAATGTGAAGGGGACAGCCAAAGTAATATAATCATAAAACTCTCAATTCAGCAGTGTTCTCTTACTGAAATCCATTTGACCTGTCTGTCATATGAGATATCATCTCAATAACTTGCAAGGAAGTCAGTTTCAACTAGAGAACTGAGAATCAATGGTTCTAAATTATATTCAAACCTTCACTCAAATCCTATTTTGATAAAAGTTCCTTTAGATACTGGGAAATTAATTATTTCCATCAGGAGAGCAAATTATTCTTTTTGATGTCATGATGGTGAATGTGGAACCAAAACTTTAATGTGGCTTTCACTGTACATTGTAGCCAGCTCTACCTGCAATAAACCTTTATGTACACTTTACATTTTATCCACAAAAATACATAAATATTTTCAGTGTTGTTATATATCCTGCCATGACCTTTCATCAGAGTTAGCAGATTACTGCTGCTAATTTAGAGATTGTATTTCCTGATGGTCTAAAAAACCAAAAATTATCTCCTAGAATACCCTGTCACATCAGAACTACAATATACATTTTAAATACTATATCTAAGTAAGTCCTCAGTTCATCACATTCCCCTTGAAAGGCTACCAAAAAGTATAAACTGGAAAACAGGCAATGAGTAAGTTTTTTAAAGCTAATAATCAAATATATAAGCCAAAGTTGAGCATTTTTAAACCACAAAGATGAAAGGGTAGTGACCAACTTAATAAGGGTAGTATCAAAAACAGGAAAAAACCCAAACAAACAGGGGCACCTTTTCTAATTTCACACCCAATGTAGGAATTCCTATTAAAAATCAGCCCTCGTGGGCTAAATTAAATCTTTCTTTCCTTAAAAAGTAAAGAAACAAATAAACATTAAAAAGTAAAATCAGCTGTAATCAGTTGTCTCAGCCCCCTCTTCCATTCCCTTACAATTACTGCAGGGATAAGAACTGTCTCGGGCAGCAGCCTACACTCCTCAGCTGGTCATCTCCCTGTGTTAAAGGTTCTTTATTTTGTCAGTCTGAAATCTGCCTCCAGGTAGTGTTACCTACTGGACTGATGTCCCTCTGTAAAGAGTCAGAACAGGTGCACTTCCCTTTCCACAAGAGCCTTTGTACAAAGATAACAGCACCTGTCTTTCCTCCTCACTTTTCCACCTATTTCTCTCCTGTCCACCCCTTTCTAATAACATCACTGCAGAGAACCACTCCAGGGCCAGGGATTTAGCTCAGTAGTTCCGTTACTTGCCTCACAAGCACAAGGACCTGAGTTTGATCTCCAGTACCAAAAAAACCAAAAAACAAAAAACAGAGAACCACTCCACTCACACTTGCAGAGATGGAGATGTTGCTCAGTCTCAGTCTGACACTTGAATGTTCCTATTAATATGCAGAAAGGTCCCCCCATTGAACCTACCCTGACATTACGCATTATCCCATAAGACTGTATACTGATTTAAAGTTCAGAAGACATGACTAGCAGACAATGTTTACCTGTGTTTGAGCGTCTTCTAATACCAAAGTCCCAACTTGAGGTAATATCGACTGACTGGGCATACACATAGCCCTGAGTCTCACCATTGCTTCCCTGAATTTCTGACCCACTGTCTCCAGGCATTGAAGGAGGATGAATCTTCTCTAGGTCAACATCATGATCAATGAGAACCATCTCACACATTCCCGTGTCATCACTGGTCACATGTGACTGTCGAATATGAGCTAGAATGATAGTTGGATTGTCCAAGAAGGCCATCCTTTCTGTGGGCCAATTTCCTTAAAAGGCTATTTTCTCCTCTTCATATTGTTTCACGAACTCACCTACCTAGAAACACGATATACACAGCAATATTTAATAATAAGGTACAAAATGACTGAATCATTTTTCAAACAAATTCAATGTGGTAAAATGCTACCTGGAAAATCAACATTTATCCCTATACCTAGAAGCTTAAAAAGAGTAAGTCAAAGCTGAAAGGAAATCCTATAAGTACTACAGGCTACAGCTCTAGTCAATGAGATCTCCATGGTATCATACAGGAAGGCTTGTTCTCTTGCAAAACAAGTAACAGTAACTCCAGAGTCAGGTTACTCAAAGCACAGAACTACTGTTAAAACAATAAATTCTCCTTCTTTTCTCCCTTCACTCCCTTGCAATCTTCTCATTATTTTATAAGGTTGTGGGGGAATGAGTTGTATTTTCCTCAAATGATGTGCTAAAGTACAAAACTATATCTCATCAGTTTACATTTTCCTTCTTGTCATAGGATTGTGAAGTATTTAAAAGGGCACAATGCTTTCTGAGATACTGGGGATTTTACGAAAGTGTACACCAAAGTAATTTTGCTCAATAAACATATTTCCTTTTTTTTTTTTTTTGGTACCAGTGATCAAACTCTGGACTTTCTGCTTTCAAAGCAGGCGGCAGAATCACTGAGCTAAATCTCCAGCCCTATCCCTTTCTTTTGATTTAAGATAGTGTTGTGCTTTTAAAATAAAACTTAATAATCAAAGTTGCCTTGCTACTGGATTAATTTCTTTTTTTTCTTAAATTATTTTATTGGTACATTTTAGGTATATAATATGTTTACATTTATCATTGGGTGCTTGTACCTGCACATGATGTATCTTGGTTCTTATCTTTTCCCTATTACCTGTGTGCCCTTCACCCCCTCCACCCTTCCCCATTTACACAGACTTCATTTCTTTTTTTCTTTTCTCATAATTTTTCCTTTCCCTTCCCTTTCCCCTCCCACCACCCCTACCCCTTTGGACCTTTTCTTCCTATTTCAAATTATCAATTATTCACTTTAATCATTTTAACCCTTATTTACATTTTCAGTTTCTCACACTAGAGAAATAATTCGGTATTTACACATGTGTGTCCTATTTATTTCACTTAAAGAGTATGGCCTCAATATGCATCCATTTAGCTATAAATGTCTCTAGTTTCTCGTTCTTTATGGCTGAGTAGTACACCATTTTATAAAAAAAAAAACAACAAACCACATCTTTATCCAGTTTCCAGTTGATGGGCCCATGGGCTATTTCCAAGCTTTAGCTATTACAAACTGTGCCGCTATAAACATGGGTGTACATATATCGCTGTGGTATGATTCTTTTAATTCTTTGGGGATGATACCCAGCAGGGGAATAGCTGGGTCAAATGGGACCTCTAGTCCTAGTTCTTTGAGGTATCTCCATACTGATTTCCACACTGGTTGCACCAGTCTGCCCTCCCACCAACAATGGAGAAGGGTTCCTTTCTCCCCACACCCCCACCAGCATTTGTTATTGGTTGATTTCTTGATAGCAGCCATTCTTTCTGGGGTGAGGAGGAATCTCAGTGTTGTTTTCATCTGCATCTCTCGAATGACCAGTGAGCTACAGGATTAATTTCTTATTTTAGAAACCTAATTATAAGAGCTGCTTCCTCGATCCTGTTAAAACAGTAAGGATGTTTATTCTAGGAATAAGATGGTACCTGATCAGTTAAATTGGAATATTCAACAAAGAAAATACTACAGAACAGTGATTAGGAACTAGGCCCTAGAGAGAGCTGGGTTCAATCCTGTCCTTGTCACTTGCTAGCTATTCAGTCTTGGTCAAAATACTTAAATCTTTTTAGCTTCTCTTCATGTTCTTCATATATAAATAGAGGTTCCAGGGATAACAGGATATACAGGTGATAAGACAAATAGTGTTCAAAAGACTAGAGGGCACATGATTAAACAAATATAGGCTGCTATTCATAAGCATGATGATGATAAAAATATCACTAGTTTCAGTTTTGAATTCTTGTTTAAAGTATTCATAAAACCCATCGATATATCATCCTTCTTTGGTAAGTGGGTGGCAGACAAAATAAATCTGTAGTTCCTTTGTGACAGAGGACACTGCAGGTCATCTAGATCACCTACTTCTTTCCCCAAAATCATTCTGAAATAGAAGGAATGTGAAAGCTTGATTGAATATGTTCCTGGGGATAGTCTTGGAAGAGTTTTATTTTTAGAAATACCTGTAACTGCCAGGCATGGTGGTGCTGATGCAGAAGGGCTGCAACTTTAAGCCCAGCCTGGGCAACTTAGTGACTTAGCAATACCCTCTCTCAAAATCAAAAATCAAAAAGGGCTGGGGATATAGCTCACTGTAAAGGACTTAGGCTCAATCTCTGGTACTGCAAAAACAAAACAAAACAACAACAAAAAAGAAAAAACCTATAAATGAGGCTGGGAATGTAGCTCAGTGGGCAGGAGACCTGCCTAACACATGTACAGCTCTGGGTTTCATCCCTGCTATGGGGTTGGGGGAGGGGTGGTCATTTGTTTCTTCTAGAGATGGGACATAAAGGAATATCTAGTTAATAAATCATTACAGGTTAACAGAGGTTTTTTTAAATTTTGGGATAGTAACATGTTATTCTACTATTATTACCTAATGAGTTTTAAGATGTTGAAATTAAAAGGCAGTTTAACTGAGGAGAACCACTAATCAAGTAAATAACACTAATATTTACCTTTTTCCTTTACTGTATATTGACTAGTTATTTTACACAGCAGCTAATTGGAAATGCAAATATGAATAAGGCATCCCTGAATCAAAAAATGTATACCCTCATATTGACCTTTTACATCCTCTAATACTATGAAATTCTTTTAAGTGTCAAGTTTCTGAGCTATTTAATCTCAGAAACATGAATTTATTAGATATATAAATGAAAAAATTACAAAATTAAAAGAGAACATTTAAGTTTTACTTATAAAAATAACTTTTTTATAACCACAAAGAAATGTCTACACTCATAGAATTATTTATAAATAAAGTACTTGTCACAGAATCACAAGCTCATAGATTGGCAGAGCTGCAAACACCCTCAAAGAGCAATCACAAGAAGCCATCTTCCCCCTGAGAAAGAAATGCAACTGGCTGCTGGTAGAGGGGCAGGCACTTCCACCTTCATATTGAATTGTTCTCCCCACACACACACAAGCACAAGGACTTCAATAGGATGCTATACATTTAATGGGTGTTCTGGCACCAAAAAGTCAAAGGGCAAAGTAAAAGTACCCTGAAGAACATCTTTTTCAGCAAAATGAATCAGCTCCATTTCAGTTTATGAAGGAAAGAGGAAAGGGCAAACACCTCTAAAGGCACATACCAACTACCCAACTTAATCCTTATAGAAGAGAGGCTCAAAACACCCAACATCAGCAGATATCTTCTCTATTAAAATACTGGGCTGGGGATGTAGCTCAGTGGTAGATACCCCCTGCCTATCATGTATAACCATCCTGGATTCAATCCTCAACACTCAAAACACATAAACAAAAACAAAAATCATTATGACTTCATACATTTAGGAATCTGTATGAGTCACTCAACAAACATTTAGTCGATATCAGTTCTGATGGAGAATTCCCACAGGACCACCCTGGGAAATGTGCTACTGTACATGTCACTTTTCACCTCCTATTACACGTTCTTGAAGACTAAGTCTATAAGTTCCCCAAGGACAAGGGCCATAACACCACATCCCTCCTGGCAAAAAGAATGGTACACATAACAGGAAGGCAATACATGTTGCTATCCAATTTCCAGTGACTATCCAATTTTGCTGTATAGTCATATATGAGCATGTCAGGTGTAAGTGTGATTATAAAGAAAGGGTTGTCTTTTTACTAATACCAATACAAGAGCTACTCTTCAATATGCTCTTCAAAATGGTCACCTTGGGATACTATCAACTTATTCCAACAACGCTGCTTTTCAGAACCAAAAGAATGTTTTAAAAATCTGCTTAGGAACAGCTAGGCATCATTTCAGGGTATACTTGATTTCTAGGACAAAAACATTCAGAATATACATAAAGGCAACTTATTTTCTCTGTTCAGTTGTACAAAGAGCAAAATGATTTTTAAAAGACTAATACTGGCAGGGATTCAGAAAAATGGGCATTGCTATGGAGGGAGTGAAAATGGGGACTTTTTAGAGAATAAGTTGGTAATATTTACCAAAATGTATAATAGAAACACTAAACAAACCATTTCTAAGATTTGCTCTTAGAAGCTAACTGTGCAAAAATGTTTACTTCAAAACTGTTTGTAATATGTAACAACAATGTGAAAGTAATCTAAATATCCATCACTAGTATATATGCCAAGACACAAACATATAACAGACTACTATGAGCAATTAAAAACACATAGTGGAGGCAGATAAACAGAAGGTGGTATATAGCACAGCACGGAGTATTATTCAGCCCTAAAATCCGTAGGAAATTCTGACATGCTTCAACATGGATAAACCTTACGAAATTATACTAAGTAAAATATGCTAGTAAAAAAGGACATGTATTTGTATGGGGCCCTAGAATAATCAAATTCAGAGATGGAAAGTAGAATGGTGTCCACCAGGGGAATGAGGAGAAAGGAACTGGGAGGTTTTCAACAGCTAAGTTTCAGTCTGGGAAGATGGAAAAGTTCTGGAGATGTATAGTGGTGGCAGCTGTATGTGTGTGTTTCACTTAATGCCATGGAACTGTACATTTTAAAATAGTTAAAATGGTAAACTTTATGGTAGCTGTATTTCCCATAACTTTATTCACCTTTTTTTTTTTGGTACCGGGGATCGAACTTGGGACTTTGCAATTTCAAGGTAAGCAGCAGAAACAGAGCTAAATCCACGGCCCTCTCCGTAACTTTAAATTTTTCAACTGAAAATTATTAAAAGGCCTAGGAAATATTAACCAAAATTAAACAAGTTTTCTTCTTGCTTTAATAAGAGGACCTCTCAACCTATTCATGTATATGATGAATTTCCACAAATGGGGAATCTAATAATCACCCAAACTTATTTAATCGCTAAACATTTTTTTCTCAAGAAACACTAAAATGTTTCAAAGAGCATATCCAGTCTTTTACAGGCTCTGTTCAGGCTTTGAATGCTTGAATGCCTTCCTGGATATAACTAATTCTTTTTTGTTTGTTGTTTGTTTTTTGAGACAGGGTCTCGATATGTAGTTCAAGCTGGCCATGAACTATGTAGCCAAGGCTGGCCTCAAACTCATAGAGCTCCTCCTGAGTACTGGGATTACAGGTGTGCACCACCACACCTGGCTGGATGTAACCAATTCTTGACTCTCCAAGATAGTCCTTTTTATATACCTTTACACTATCAGATAAACAATAGTATTGGGCTCCACAGACCAGCTCCCCTAAGACATCCCACCTTTAAAGCTTCTTCCACTTTTTTTTAAATGCACTGTGGGGACTGCGTCCAGGGCCTTGCATATGCTATATACACTTGCTCTAACACTAAGCTACACCCCCAGCCCCTTTCTTCTACTCTTTAACTCCCAGTTTTTCAAAGCATAAAGGTTTGTGTTTAAAAAATGGAAGCAATAGAAACATCCATGCAGAATGGACAAATAGTAAGAGAGGTCCCCAAATGACAGCTATTTTTAATGTACTGGGTGAATCTCCTTATATTCAACAAATATTTGTCCCTACTACGTGGGAAAGGTAGTTCTAGGTGCAATTTGGATACTATTACCACTTGACAGATTCATTTGTGTTCTTTAATGAGCATGTAACCTATATGTGCTAACTTGGAACACGCCCTTAACATGGGAATAATTGTTAGGTTTTGGTGGATATCAAGCCTAAATACAATTGTTTTGTTTTTGCTTTTGTTTTGGTTTTTTTTTGGTACCAGGGATCGAACTCAGGTCCTTGCGCTTGCAAGGCAAGCGACGGAACCACTGAGCTAAATCCCCGGCGCCTAAATACAATTTTTTGTAATAACTTCAAACGAACACATGCGCGCATACAGAATCCCAAACTACTGGCAATGGCTTGTAGAAAAATAATGAAGTGCCAGGGATTTAGCGCAGTGGTTTCGCCGCCTGCTGTGCAAGCGCAAGGAACTGAGTTCGCTCCCCGGTACAAAAAAATAAGAGTAATAATGAAGTACAATATGGTTAAAACACATGCAAACACACAAAGAAGGGAAAAGCAAAAAGGGGAAGTGATTCAGGATAAATCCACACAAAATCCAATGCCTACCATAAGATCTTGTACATTTACTACAGGTAGAGAACAGAATCTTAGAAGCAAAAAGCAATTATAGGGCTGGGGATTTAGCTCAGTGGATCCACCGCCTGCCCCACAAGCGCAAGGATCTGAGTTTGATCCCTGGTACCAAAAAAAAAGCAATTATAATAGCTAACCTTAACTTACTACAAAACTTAGAATTGTTTTATCCTTTTATATCAGTTAATCCATATAACATTCAAAAAAATCCCACTAAGATAATTACTATTTTTATCCCCATTTACTGATGAAAAAACTGAGCCACAGAAAGGTTAAGAAACTTGCCCAAAGCTAGACAGTGAAAATAGTAGAACTAAGAATCAAATCTAAGAGCTTGAACTAGCTCAGTGGTTCCGGCATCTGAGGTCCCAAGTTTGATCCTCAATACCAAAAAAATCTAAGAGCATGGGATCTTAACTCCTATACCGTTCAGCGTCTCAAAACAAAAAGGAACAAAGAGTTACAATAGTCATAATACAAATGATTTTTTAAAATCCTATTGTGCTTTTTGGGTTCTGAGGCCTGAGAGATATTTCTCCCATAGGTCCTTGTGAAAGACAGAAGACAGCAAATGTGTTCTGTAGCAGATGAGACCCTTAGCTACCCTCTAGTAATGAAACAATGCTTTGTACAACAGTGATTCATACAACAGCAAGAAATAAGCAGTACATACATGTGATGGCTGCTCAAAAAAAATAAGTTACAAAATTTTACAAATGAAAGGAACTTTAGAGATCACCTACTTTTTGACCTGAAACCATAGAAGGTTTAAGTATATCTTTTACTTGTTTGCTTGTATTATAGTGCTGGGGATCAAACTCAGCCTCATGCATGCAAGGCATGCACTCTGCCCCTGAGCTACATCCTCACCCCTCTAAGTATTTTGAAAATCCCCAGTGATTCATGCAACTTAGGTACACGTCCATACCCGAAATATTCCTTCTTCAAATAACCCATCATAAGCAAATGAGCCCTCCACTCCCTAAGAACCTGTCATAGGCATCAATATGATTTTAAATGTTTAAATCCAGCCAGTGGTCAGAAATTCTTCTTCCAGGACTTTTTCAAAATATTCTACATACTCACTACCACTTCCCTCTGCTGAGCAGGCTTCTCATCCCCTCACCTGCAATCTGGGAAAAAATAAGCAACAGCCTGAGGCTTCTCAAAGGTCTGCAAATTCCCCATCAAAATTACTGCTGCCCCATCAATGTGTCATATAAATGCTGGCATGTTAATTGTGTATTTATAAGATTGTTAATGGTTAGTTAATTTACCTCCCACACTATTATTGTACTTGAAATGATTTAACGTCTGCTAAGGGAGTTAACAACATGTAACAGCAGATGCAAGAATTTTTTTTACCTTTCCACAATGTACCCCGACTTCATACTATTAGCATTAGGCAAGTCAAACCTGATTTTTAAGTGTTACAGAAGTACTCACATTTATTTTCCGCAACAAAGAATTATCATAAGTGAGAAAAACAAAAATCTTTTATTATATACAAAGTTTTCTATTTATAAAAAATAGACTCTTTTTATTAAGATCTCACTCAACATTCTTGGATCTAAAGTTCAGAATTCATAGCTCCTGGGATCCGAAAATAATTGAAGTGACCGATAAAATAAAATGCACTTTATTGCTTTTAAATCTTTCTCTACCTCTTTCCAATTTAACTCTAAATTAAACCTTCATTTATTTTTCAGACTAGCAAAAATTGAGAGGTTTTTTCCCCTGTTCTGGGAATTAAAAATCCTTTCCAAGTGAATATGCCTAATTTCACCTCTGTGTGACTATGCCTAATTTACTTAAGCAGCAAACAGTGAAACTATATATGTGGAGAGTTTATTTTTTCCTTTTGCCTTTTTATTTTCACACTTTGACTAAAAGTACTTATTAGATTAAATTAAAACAACAGGAAAGAAATGTTTGTATCTTCTTCTGAATGAGATTCACTCACTTCCAGTCATGGTGATACACACCTATGACACCAGCACCCAAGAGGCTGAAGCAGGAGGACTGTTGTGAATTTGAGGCCAGCCTGGGCTCCATAGTGAGTTCAAGGCCACCCTGAACTACAAAGCGAGACCCTGTCTCAAAAAAAAAGAAGAAGAAAAGAAAAGGGGGGGTAGAGATTCACTCACTAAGCATCATCTGAATGTCAGGTACTAGGAATCCTACAAAAACACATCAACAGTGGCCTCCCCTAACTCAGGCATTATAAGATTCAGCAGAGGAGCCTGTCACACACACAGAACAACATAAAAAGCAACGTTCACACCAACCTGCAAAGAAGACACTACAGTAATGTTTCCCAAGAAACAGGGCAGTCATAGAAAACTTTGGCAAAGAAGGCAGTAGCATGTTAAGGATAGCTAGGCTTTCCTAAGGCAAAAACACAAGGGAAATAGTAATATGACATTTCCTGAGCTCTGACACTAATCACTTTTCACACAACAACGTATTTAATCATCCTAACTCACCCCTCAGAAGTATTAATATTATCCTCCTTTTGTAGATTTTTTTTTAAACTAAGGCTTAAAGCAGTTAAGTAACTTGCTCTAGGGCATATGGTAGATTTCCTTTTAAAGGCCACAGCCTTTGTAACTTCTCCCATCAAGAGGTGGAGTCTATTTCCCCAACTCTTGAATCTGTACTCACATCATGATTTGCTCTGACCAACAGAATGTAGTGACAATAATGCTGTGGAACTTCTGAATCCCCCAAATACAGCTTCATCTGCTCTGGCCTTGGAAAACTTCCAATCATGGGAAGGCATCTGGGATAATAGGCCATGGCGAGAGAGTGGCTCAGCCAAAGCTGCATTCCAGCTGTTCTGCTGAGGCCACCTGATGAGTAACTAAGGCCACATGGGTCCAGCCAGCCCCTCTACCAGTCTACTAGGAGACAAGGTCTCTTCCATCAAATGTTTCTCTTGGTGAAAGGGACCTGATCCTTAATTTTCTTGCCTTGTATCTCTGACAAAATACCTTAGAATCTTAGCACCTGTCAAAGATCCTATTAAAGGAAGCCTGGTACAACATAGTGCCTCTCAAATTTCTCTAAGACACATCTGAGTGCCAGAGAGGAATGATCATAAATCAAGGTATGAGAAGACCTACAGCAGCTACCTACAGCAACATGCCATAAGAACTTTACTTTTAAAATTCATTCAGATTTTGCATTCTACCCAATAATGTATTGCAGCTGTGTTTGTTTCAACAGGAAAAATACCACTAAAATTGATACCCCAGGAAAATGTACAGTATCTGCTGGCACATCCTTGGATAATCCTAATCCATATGAACAGTAAGGGTGCAGTGAGTAACACAGGTGTTGGAATGAAAGATATCTGATTTTATAAAGATTAAGTGGCATTAGCAATGGACAATTGAAAAATCTAAATTTTTTTTTTTGGTACCAGGGATCGAACTCAGAACCTTGCACTTTCGAGGCAGGCGGTGGCACCACTGAACTAAATCCCCGGCCCGAAAATCAAAATTTTTTCAACAGATGTTTCCAATGACAAGTATAAAATACAAAGAACACCAAATCATAAAGTTCTAAGCACAAGTTAGACTAGAATATTATTCAGCTATATAAAACAATTAGTATTGTGAAAATGTTTAGAAATAACATTTATTAGCTAACAATAGCTGTGAAATTTCAGACAACCTAACCACCTACCACCCCTAAAACTCCAAATCTGCCAACATTTCTGGATATTACAAGAAATCTGCCAGTTTGGTGCAATGTAGCCCTAAATTATTTTTCCAATAGGTGTTGTCGCTCTGACATAAAAAGATTTGACTGACACCTGTGAGAAAATACACAATTTTAGGTTTCACTTTAAGGTCTCAGGTACAAATGTTTATAGTTTTACCCAGAGTGAAGAATATGAATAATGGAAAGAAACTAGCTATTTTTTAATGTGAATTTACTGGCTTAGGAGCTTAAACTGTAAATAGCACTCAACTGTCTACCTAATATTCATCCACAGATTTTATTCATTTCACAAGTATTTATAAAGCACTTACTATGTGTCAAGCATTAGAGATACAGTGCTGAACAAAAAAAACACTCAAGCAATGCCTTCACAGAAATAAAATTGCTGTGCAAGACAAAAATTCTAAGACAGCTCCAAAAATTCTTGCCTCTTGGTATCCATCAGACTCCTCTGTTGACCATCTCCTTGAGTGTAAGGGGGGCCTGACTTCTTACAGCCAACAGGCTGAGACAAAGGGATGGGAGACACTCAATTACATAAGACTCTGTCTTGGCCAGTGAAAAGGGAGATTCTAAGCTAGAGATTCTCCTGCAGGCCTTGAAGAAGTAAATAGTCATGTTATGGTAATATACATGGCAAGAGCTGAAGGCAGCCTCTAGAACTGGAAACTTCGGACAACCTAACTACCCACCACCAGCAGCAAGAAAAGGGGGACCGCAGTCATATAGCCACAGAGAAATAAATTCTACCAACAACCTGAGAGAATCTGGAAGTTGTTTCCATAGTTGAACCTCCAAGTGAGACAGAAACCAGCAAACACCTTAATTTCATCTCTTTGAGACTATGAGCAAGGAACTGAGGTGAAGCCTTGACTCCTGACACTCAGGAGCACACAATCACCTACTGGGTTTTCTGTTGTTTTGTTTTTGAGACAAAGTCTGACTATGTAGTCTAATCTAGCCTTGAATGGATAGGTAGTCCAGGCTGGCCTCCAATTTGTAATCCTCCTGCTTTAGCCTCCCAAGCACCAAAACAAATATTGTGTTGTTTTAGGACAATAAATTTGTGGTAACTTGTCATGCAGCAGTAGAAAATGAAAACAAGCCTACAGTCCTTCACATACAACACTTAGAGCTCTTCCAGCCCAGCTTCACTCAGTTGCCCCTTCTCCACTCCGCCTCATGCCACTCCCAGGGCTACCCTGATCATGTTCTGGCCTTCCGTAATGATGCTCCCTTTGTCTCAGATGTGCCCTTCTCCTCTTTATCTTCTAAGTCCAACTTAAGAATCTGTAAACTTTTTCCCAATTTTCAGGATCCAAATTTTTAAAATTACTTTATTTCTGCCTTTTATTATAGTTAGTTGTATAGATATCATTTTTAAGGAACTGCCCACTTCAAATATTTTTATCCAATTCTAGATTCACGAAGTTATTCTATCAAGGTATAAATCTCTCCCCAAATCATCTGCTGAAGACCCAACAGTAACACAGTGGATCTAAAGTAGTAATTCTCAGCTAGAAGTCACTTTTGCTCCCCAGCAAACATCTGGCAATGGCTGGAGATCTTTGACTGTCACAACTTGGAATGGGTATTATTAGCATGCAGTGGACAAATGCCAGGAATGTTGCTCTCCATGGTACAATGTATAAAACAGCACCCATAACAAAGAATTATACCCAAAAAAAGTCAATATCAATAATGCCAAGGTTGAGAAACCCTGAAGAACTTTGTTATTTGAAGCCATTAAATTTTTATTAATTTCCAATTCCCCTTGGAACTGTTTCATTTTTTACTAAGACTAAACCATAGATCGTTGCTACTAAAATCTATACTCAAAATTTCTCAGGTCTAAACAATTTCTAGTACAGTACCTATTTCAACTCCTGGTATCCACTCTTTTTTTTTTTTTGGTTACCAGGAATCAAACTTGGGACCTTGCGCTTGCGCGGCAGGCGCCGGAACCACTGAGCTAAATCCCCGGGCCCTGGTATCCACTCTTAATATCTATTTTCTGAAATTTTATCCTATTCTAAGGAGAGCCAAAGCCCCAACACAGCTATAAAAATGAGTTCCATTTCCTCAAACTTATCCCTTGGTCTGAAAAGCCTGTCTTTACTTGGCAAAGTCCTACATGTTATTCACACGAGATGGGGCGCATTCAGGGTAGTATGGCCGTAGAGTACATGTTATTCAAAATCCAGCTCAATGGTCAATTCTTCCAGGAAATCTTCCTAATCCCATGTTAACTGTTCCCTTTTTTATGTTCTACTGCATTGTCTGTTTTTCTACCAAATAAGTAATCCAGCACACTGCCATGACTGTCTCTGTTTGAACTTACTTATTCACAACAGAATGCCTACAACGTGCCAGGCACGGTTCTAGATGCATAAAAGTATTACAGCAAAGAACAAAGCAAAGTCCTACCCTCATGGGGTTCACATTTTTGAGAGAGGACAGACAAAAAATAGAGAAATTACAAGTGCTACAGGGAAAAGCAGTACAAGGAAAAAGAAATGGTAATGCCACCTCAAGTCACAGGTGTGAATGTAAATAAAACAGTCCAAGATGCCCTCCCTGAGAATGTGGCATCACAGGTGAGAGCAAGCATGTGGCTCTTTGAGGGGGCCTCCCAAGCAGAAGAAGCATGCTTGATCCCCTCACAGAGCACCAAGGAGTCCCACAAGGGGGCAAGTGCTAGAGGAAAGACTTAGAAGAGGGGAAAATTGTTTAGGGCCTTGAAGGCCATTTTAAGGCCTTGGATTTTATTCCAAGTGAAATGCAGAGTTGCTGGAAGATTGTGAAAATAGTGATACAATCTAACTCACATTTAAAAGGATCTCTCTAGCTGCCATGTTAAGGAGTGAAGGAACAAACCGATCACACTGGGTTTTTGTTCTTTTTTTAGTAATATTGTTTATACACTGTTTTTCCCTAAATGCCAATCTCCTTAAGGACACTGATTGTCTCAGTCATCACTATATTGTCAATTTCTAGTAGAATGTGGATGACATCCAATAAGAGCTCAGGATGAAATGAACAGAAAAACAAATGAGTCTCTCTTGTTCCCAAAGAGCCGTGCTATGACTGAAAAAAGAAGTGGGGGCAGGAGCTTATCCATGATGCTGATTCAGAACATGGTCTAATACCTATTTTCCCTCTATTGTCTCCCACTTATCTGACTCTCAAGTTAACCATATCATCAATTAAAAGCAGCAACATATTTTATTGCAAGAACAACTCAGGAAACCTGAATTCAGTTCCCTAACTACCGGACCTTGCCCTTGGACAAGTTACTGCTGTCATTCACAAAACTATGATGTACATTCTATTACTACTCACGTTTCACTAATCAGTAAACTACATAGCTAGTAAGAGGTGGACCCAAGATAAAACGTAGGCTGCCGGGCTCCAGAATCCTGCTTCAAATCTCTGCAACATGCTGCAAATGCATTTTATCATAGTCTTCTTACCCACTCCTCACCCTAGTCTAAGGATGGGCATAAACACTTTTATCTGTTCATCAAACAAGCATAAACTCTCACCACATGCTGGCAGTTACAAGTATAAAGCGCTAAGTTATAATCCCTATCACCAAGAGAAGAGTCAACAGGAGAAAAAAAGACAAGAAATGGTCACAATAAAGAATGAGAGGACTGCTACAGGAGTCTATAACAATATACTATGGAAACACCAGCAAAAATATCTAAATGCAAGTAGGTTACTCAGACAAGGCTTCCCAGAGATAATAAGGCCAAGGTAATGAAGGGGGTCAACTCAGTAACCTTAAGTATAGTGCCGAGGATTTAGCTCAGTGGCAGTGCACCTGCCTCAAGCAGAAGGTCCTGAGTTCGATCCCCAGTACCAAAAAAAAAAAAAATAGTGAAAAATATTTGGCATTGAAATAATCTATAATACTGGTTCCTCAATCAGAAGCACTTAAAGTTTGCTCCAGTTCTGTCTTATGGCCTGTACCACACTATCCAGTAGTTACAGCAGAGGCAAAGAAAAAATCCTTTATAGTGGGAGAAGTCAATGGAATGGGGGAGGTTGAGAAAACGTAGAGTAGGGGAGGTAGTTAAGAGAGACTGAGAGATATCAAGCATCAGATTACTTGGGTTCAAATCTGCATTTAGTCATTCATCAGATGGGGGCCAAGGGAAAGCAACAACTTCTGCGTCTCCATTCCCTCATCTGTACATGAGAATAACTTGGTGCCTGCCTCACAGAATTATTGTAAAGGCTGAATGAATTAAAGTGTTATGTGTTTATAACACCACCTGGCCTGCAGTGCACACTATGCAAATGTTTACTATTATTATGATTGCTATTATTCCCAGACTAAAGTGGATGAATCTTGAAAGATAAAGAAGTTGGAAGGTTGGAAGAGGGGACAAAGATAGCATTCAAGATAGCTAGGCAAGCAAAAAACAGCAGAACACACATTTATTTACTAAACCTATATGGAGATTAGCACTTTCTCTGGCAGCTGTTCCAGAAGAACCAGATAGACAAGACCAAAGACTAGTTATAAAACTGTGACCACAGCCCAGGGAAGAGATGATGAAATATAAAGTAAAGCAGTGAAAGACAGTTGTATAAATTCAAGAAAAATTAAAGAGCCAAAAGGTGGGAAAACTTGGTGACTGAGTGGATATGGAGGGCTGAGAAAGGAAAGGTTTATGGCTTGCATGGTAGTACCAACTAATGAAAGTGTGAATTCAAAGGAAGAACAAGTAAGCAGGTGGAAGGAAGATAAAGTTAGTTTTCAAACACAATGAACTTAAGATGACTAAGGATTACACAGAGATCCAGCAAGACACAAATCTGATAGCTGGGGACAAAGTTCTTAACAAACCGTAGGTGACACCAAAAAGTGGCAAATGAAGCAGTGGATCTGATGACTTGCAGAACCAACCATGTAAAGAAAGAACACCCAAGGAATGGCAACTGTTAAAGTAGGCTGAGAAAAACCCAGAAGCTATTAAAAAAAAAAATTGGGCTGAGATTTAGCTCAGGGGCACCACAAGTGCAAGGTCCTGAGTTCAGTGCCTGTACCTAAATAAATAAAGTCAATCTTTGCCTAAAGTTACAATGCATGTTGTGTAAATTCATGAATTTCTAGGCAATTACTTTCTTCAATGGTTTGGAAACCTCCCCCCATTTCTCAGTAAAAAGCTTCACTACTGGACAATGATATCCCTGAGAAGAAAGTACTGTGAGGCTTCTTCACTTCCTATCACATCTAACATATAAAGTCTGGTACACATATGCCTTAAAGTGAACCTGACTGAAAGAGAACACTGGAAATTTTCCCACCTAGTAAGACAAAAGGCTCATGGAACTCCCTCAGCTAGGGTTGCCTCCAGGCCAGACCAGTGCAATACAGAGCCTGAGGCGAGCAGAAGCAGAAAGGAGGCCAACCATGTGCACTGTTCATGAAAATGTAAAGTGTTGAAGCCACTTTGTTTGACAGTTTCTCAAAATATCTGTAAACATAGGATGACCTACAACCCAGCAATTCCACTGTATATACCCAACAGAACTGAAAACACGTGTTCACATGAAAATTTGTATGTGAATGTTTACAGTAACATTATTCATAACAGTCAAAAGTAGAAATAACCCAAGAGTAAATAAACAGTAATGTGTGAGGTTAGGGACATAGCTCAGTGGTAGAATGCTTACCTAACAGTGATGCGTGTGTGTGTGTGTGTGTGTGTGTGTGTGTGTGTATATATATATATATGAGAATATTATTTGGCAATGGAAAGGAATGAAGCACTGATACATGCTACAACAACATATATGAAACTTCAAAACATTTTGCTAAGGGGCCGGGGATTTAGCTCAGTGGTTCTGGCGCCTGCCCTGCAAGCGCAAGGTCCCAAGTTCGATCCCCGGTACCAAAAGAAAAAAAAAACAAAACATTTTGCTATGTAAAAGAAGCCAGGCCACAAACTGTGCGATTTCATTTATATAAAAGGTTCAAAGTAGACAAACCCATAGAGACAGGAAGTAGATTACTGGTGGCCAGGAGCTGGGGGAGGACTGATAATGGATTCAACATTTCTTTTTGGGGTAACAAAAATGTTTTAAAATGAGATATCATTTTATCAATTATACAAAAGCCATTAAATGGGATAATTCAAAAATTTTAAGTTGTAAATTACATCTCAACTTTTTGAAAAAGCAGAAAGGGGAGAAACACAGGAAAGCTAGAATCCATGCTACGTGTGTTTCTTTCAGTTTAGGTAATCCTAACCCAGGGATATCAACAAAGTACTTAATTTAGCAAAACTAGCATCAGTAATAAAAAATTATTTTAAAATTTGTAATACAAAGAGGGAAGGTGGCGAGGCAAGATGGTGGCAACCAAGAGGAAGCAGCGTGGGCTTGGCGGTTTCATCAAAGAAGCCAAAAAGAAACAAAAAAGATGCCGAGCCTCCAGCTAAGTCATCAGTTGTGCCAGAAGAGATGGAGGAAGCAGAGAAGGACCGTATCCCAGGCCCCGTTTGCAAGGGAACGTGGAAAAATAAGGCACGGATTCTCATCTTTTCTTCCAGAGGAATACATTTCAGAACAAGACATTTAATGCAAGACTTGAGAACACCGATGCCTCATTCTAAAGCAGATACTAAAATGGATCATAAAGATAAATTATTTGTGATTAATGAGGTCTGTGAAATGAAAAAATATAAATGCATCTGTTTTGAAGCTAAGAAAAAACAAGATCTTTACATGTGGCTTTTTAATTCACCTCATGGGCCCTCTACCAAATTTCTTGTTCAAAATATTCATACCCTAGAAGAACTAAAGATGACTGGAAACTGAAAGGTTCTCAGCCATTTTGTCTTTTGACCCTGCTTTTGATGAACTGCCACATTATGCTTTGTTAAAAGAACTCTTAATCCAGATTTTTAGTACACCACGATACCATTCCAAAAGCCAGCCATTTGTGGATAATAGGATATGGTTTCGAAACTTTCAGGTCATAGATGAAGATACTCAACTTGCAGAAATAGTACCTCATTTTGTCTTAAATCTGATAAAGATTTTTCAGGGAAGTTTTGGAGGACCAACTTTATATGAAAATCCTCACTACCAGTCACCAAACATGCATCGGCGTATCATAAGATCCATCACAGCTGCCAAATACAAAGAGAAACAGCAAGTAAAAGATGTGCAGAAACTGAGAAAGAAAGAGCCAAAGACTGTTCTTCCACATGATCCCACTGAAGATGAGGAAAAACCAACAGAAATACAGTGGGTAAAACCAGAGCCAAAAGTCAATTTGAAAGCAAGGAAAAAAAGGATTTACAAGAGGCAAGGAAAACTGAAACAGAAGATGAACAGTGGAAATGCAAAATGAATCAATGGATAACTAAGTTTCCAAATACTGTATATTTATTTTGTATTCAATGTGTAAATACATCTATTATCCTGGAAAAAAAATTTGTAATACAAGTTGGTTACATCAAATAAATACGAAATTCCTCAGAACATAGGAGGCTTCAGCTGGGCACAATGGTACATGCCTATAATCCAGCACTCTGAGAGGCTGAGGCAGAAAGATGGCAAATCTAGAGTCCAGCCTGGGCAAGTCAGCAACTTAGTAAGAATCTGTCCCAAAATAAAAACTTAAAAAGGGCTGGGGATGTAGCTCAATCCCCAGAGGTGGTGGTGGGCGGGGTGTTAATATGGGAGGTTCCAAACATTTTCCCTGAGGAAAAAGAACTGTCAAATATATTAGTGGGAGTAGCCAACTTCATTTCTAGTTGAGGAAGATGAATCCTAAAATTCAGAAATCCCAGCAGACTGTCTAACTTTGCCAAGGCTAATCCTCGCACACTAGAGCAGATTCTCCTCCCAGGGAATAGTCAACATTCTAACCTACAACCCACTGAGGGCCTAAGAAGCCACCGAAAGGCAGGGGGGGCACCTCTGTCAGTGGCCTACTGACCACTGATGTTTAGGGAGTATGGAATTCTCCTTTACTTCAGAACAAACTGAAAGGAATAAAACAAGAAAAGTGACCAGGTATGACAAAAAATGCAAAGGCTCTGAAGAGCGGAGTGTGCTCCTAATTCTACTAGCTAGCTGCTGAGTAAAATGGGAAGCTCAGTTTCTCTGGGCGTCAGTTCTTCCTTATCATTATTACCTCACTAAGCTGCTGCCCCAACTAGTTGTATCCTTCTCAATTCACCTGAGAGAAAATTATTTGCTAGTACTACACAGTTTTCAGTCAAACTGGAAAATAAAACTTATGGACTTATCTCTGACATACTCAAACACATGTTCTCAAATTTAAATAAATTAGAAAGTATGAGCAGGCATGATGGGACAGACCTGTAATCAATCCCCAGCACTCAAGAGGCTGAGGCATGAAGATTTCAAGTTTAAGTCCAGCCTGGGCAATATAGCAAGACCCTGTTTCAAAAAAAATCAAATCACAATCCTTACCAATCTTATGCATCCTAATTCTTCTCTCTCTAGATCTCATCTACTTCATCTCAATAACCTAATGCAAACCACTATTTCTCACCTAGGCTATTATAACTGTTTCCTAACTTGTCTTAAAATCTTTCAGTGACTGCCCAAATGCCTCCATATGACTGAACTTTGCCATCTATGCAGCCTCATCTT
This sequence comes from Heterocephalus glaber, assembly GCF_053883595.1. NCBI lineage: Eukaryota > Metazoa > Chordata > Mammalia > Rodentia > Bathyergidae > Heterocephalus > Heterocephalus glaber. The sequence goes on along the minus strand of NW_028258316.1, from coordinate 9,533,120 downwards.
CCTCTTACCAGCTTAGTTTTTTCTACTCTAGCCATATTGAATTTTCTTTTTCCTAGCCCTGAACACATACTTCTCTCTAGAAACTCTCTGTATTGTCTTCTGGTATTATGGCTTAGACTGAAAATGTCTATTAAGTCTCATCTGTTTGGAAGGTGACTGGATCACAGGGGTGCTATACTCATCAGTGGATTCATCCATTCATGAGTTCATGAGTTCAGTAACAGAATGTGCTGTTAGGAGTGGGGCCCGGATGGAGGTGGGTCACAGAAGATGTGACCTTGAAGGGTATATTCTTTCCCCCAGCGCGTGCGTGAGCGTGTGTGTGTGTGTGTGTGTGCGCGCGCCTCAATCTCTATCTCCTTCCTTGCTGCCATGATGTAAACAGCTGTCCTCTGCCATGCCCTTCCATCATGCCATTTCTGCCCTGGAACCGGCTGATTATGTACTGACACCACTGAAAACCATGAGCCAAATAAACCTCTCCCAAGTCATGGGTATCAGGTATTTTGTCTGAGCAACGAGAAAGCTAACTGATAACACTTGACTTAAACATCCCTTTTTTCTTCATTCTTCTGATCCCAATTTAGGTAACACCTGCTCCAAGAAGATTTGACTTTGCCTAGTCCAGTCCAGGCATCCTACCATACTCACCTGGGCTTCCATTACTGCAACACACCTCAAGCTCAGTCCTACTGGTCAATCCAGAGTGTCTTTTCCTCACTGGACTCCAAGTTCCCTGGCAGCAAGGGCTGTGTCTATAGTTTTCATTGCTCAATGGCCAGACCTATGCCTTGCACCTCACAAAGACTCAGCAAACACTGAATAAATGAATGATGACAATTAAGCAATAAGCAAAACTGATTGACTGGCAGATTTTGTTTGTCAGTGTTAGTCACTTTTCTTATTGGTGAGACAAAATACGCAACACCCAAAGTTAAAGGAGGAAAGATTTATTTTGGCTCACAATTTGTAGAGGTGTCAGTTCATAGCTGGCTGGTTCCAAGGCAGAGTGGCATGGCAGAGGGGCATCGCAGAGGAGAAACACCTCATAGTGGAAGAAGGCAGGAAGCCAGCAAAGCAGTGAAGTAGCAAAGCAGAAAGCAACAAGCAGCTAACAGCAAGTGAAGAAGCAGGAAGCAGGAAGCAGCAAGCAACAAGCAACAAGCAACAAGCCAAGCAGCAGCCCTTATTCTGTCCCTTACATTCTATCCAGGCTAACTGTCCTTAGTGTGGGTAGCACTAAGGCTGGACACCCAGGCTGGGACACCCTTAATCCTAGCATCTCACCACGAATCAATCCCAGCATCACATCCTGAATCTCAACATCACACACTCTAGATCCAGCCACCTCCAGCCACCTATGATTGCATGAGACTTTGGGAGGACATCTAGATATAAGCCATGCACTTTTTTTAAAATTTTGTTGGGGGAGGGGTGTTGGACGGATGGATACTAGAGATTGAAGGCCTTGCTAGGCAAGTGTGCCACTGAGTTATATGCCTATCCTTTTTTTATTTGAGACAAGTTAAACTGCCCATGCTGGCTTAGAACTTGTGATCCTCCTGCCTCAGCCTCCTCTGTGGCTGGATTATAGGTGTGAGATACCACACTTAGCTGTTGTTTTTCTGCAGCACTCAGGAAATCTTTTGTTTTTTTTGGTAGCGGGGATCAAACTCAGGACCTTGCACTTGCAAGGCAGGTGGCAGAACCATTGAGCTAAATCTCCGGCCCTAGTAAATCTTAAGCAAGTGCTCTAGCACTGAGCCCCATGAGTGGGAGATATTGTATATCATTTCTTCTTAATATAAAAAGTTTTTAATGTTTTTAAAAACAATAATGTTTTTAAAGATAATAAAACCAAAATGGCAATTGTTCATAATGTCTGTGGGTAAAACAGGTTTAAGCACACATCTACAACCTTAACACTAATACCAAATAACAAACAAAAGGGGCTAAGCTACTGTTTCAGTGGGAATGCTGCCCTTCCCATTCCACATTCTGAAATTCTTGATTTCCTTAACTGGAAAAGTAGGAGAGGTATGTACAACCCCCCCTCCCTGAAAAAAATAATGCTAGACACACTAGATAGAAACTGTGCTTACTTCAAATAGCTCATCAAGTGAAGGTTACTATGAAATACTTCAAATTCCATTAAGCACTGGGGACTGCAAAGAGTTTGGGAAAAGAACGTTCCAAGCTCAGACTATGGACAGAAGCTGCAAATGAAATAAAGCCTGCTGCATGACTATCTAAGAAAATCTAAATTGAAGACTAAATATGGGGTTTTTTTGGTCATTAATGAAGTTTCAGTTTCTGAAATATTTAACATATTTTGTAAGTTCTATGTATAAATGGTACGATTTTATCATCAATGATTACTAAAACAATTGCCTTTAGTATACATAAGCTCTATCACATTTGAGGCTTAGTTTTTGTTTTTTAGGGGTTTTGTTTCACACCATCAATTTGAATTCTTGTGTTTACTGCCTATATTAACAAGAATACAAGTTATACCAATAGGGAATTTCAATTAACCACTTTGAGGCTGTTACCACCCTTTTAGTTCTATTTTAAAACTCAGCTACTTTAATCTAGCAATCAAAGCTTCTCAGCATATTTTAATTCAGCAATTTTAATCTAGTGATCAAAGCTTCATTAGCTTGTAAACAAGCTGTTTCTCAGGTAAACTGAATTGCCCCACACAAGGATCTTAAGCAAATAAATAAGTACAAAACAGGCAGAGATTATAAATTAGGGCAGACAAATCTGTATCTAGCCCCACGCCAGTAAAGAGCATTCTATCAATATAGTGAAATGCTAATCTCCTAATTAACAACCTAATTAGGTAATTATGGCTTTGCAGAGGGATGCCGAAATGAAATATGACAACATGGTCACCTCTTTATATGGCACCTGTGGGCCTTTTCAGCTGTCATTGCAAAGAGTGCAATATCAATTTGAACAGATGACAAAGTGCTGTCATTTTTCATTTTGATAATACACAGAATGCTTTGGATAGAAGCAATTTACAAAAGAAACAACTTGCCTGATATTTTCCTAATTTAAATATACTCAAATACATCATTAAATATGTATTTTGCATGTTTTTTATATAGTATATAGGAGAAATACCAAGCAAGATTTTAAAAGCCAAATCTGACTGGCCAAAAATGCATAGTTGTACATGCTGAAATTATTTCAATTGTGAAATATATGATAATTAGAAAAGAATATAAAGTAATAATTCATCATGAGATTTTAATATTCATACTTCTACTATTACCAGAAAAATTAAAACCCAAACTATCATCTTCAATTTTTTTCTACAAAATAATAAAAGTGTGATAGAAATTTGTATGTCTTAAAGTAAATTTAAATGGAGACCAGGCCTGAGCAAAGTCAAGTAGGTCTCACAAATAATCTTATCTTTTGCATCATTAACGAAATTTAACTTGCCCTATTTCTTGTAAATGCTTGCATTAAAGAAAAACAGAATTTAAGCTCAACCAGTCAGAAGCAGTCAACAAACTTACATAACTAGGGAATTCCCCAATGAGACAGACAAAGTAAGGCAACAGTGCAATTGTCACCACTGGAGTATTTTCATGCTTAACTTCCATGTTATTCCTACAAACTTCCATGTTATTCCTACAAAAGCCTTCCTCTTGCATTCCCAGGTGGATTGCCTGAACCACTTCTGGTTTGAGGCTGCCCACTTCATGAATCACTGTGCAAATAAATTCTTTAAAAAGTTTTTTTGGCCTCAGTTGACCTTTTAATACAGGTCTCAACACTGTCCCAGTCACCACTGAGGAGGTGATGGCAGCCTGGGACACAAGTGCCCCAACATGGATAGGATTATTTCTCATCCATGATAGTCTCTTAAATGGGGGAGTGGACCGGCCTGGCAATCTTAACATCATTTATGTCAGAACACATGAAACCATATTCTGTGTGCAAAATAACATATTAAAAACTAACTTGACCCAGCTATTCCCCTGCGGGGTATCTTCCCCAAAGAATTAAAAGAATCATACCACAGCAATATATGAGCACCTATGTTTATAGTGGCACAATTTGTAACAGCTAAGGATTGGAAACAGCCCAAGTGCCCATCAACTGGAAACTGGATAAAGAAGATGTGGTTTTTTAAATAAAATGGAGTACTACTCAGCCATAAAGAACGAGAAACTAGAGTCATTTATAGCTAAATGGATCCATATTGAGGCCATACTCTTAAGTGAAATAAATAGGACACACATGTGTAAATACCAAATAGTTTCTCTAGTGTGAGGAACTGAAAGTGTAAATAAGGATCAAAATGATTAAAACAAATAACTGATAATTTGAAATAGGAAAAGGACCAAAAGTGTAGGGGTGGTGGGAGGGGAAGGGGAAAGGAAAGAAGGGAAAGGAAAAATTATGAGAAAAGAAAAAAATGGAAATGAAATCTATGTAAATAGGGAAGGGTGGAGGGGGTGCAGGGCACACAGGTAATGGGGGAAAAAATAAGAACCAAGATATATCATGTACTGGTACAAGCACCCAATGATAAATGTAAATGTATTGTACACCTAAAATGTACCAATAAAAGAATTTTTTAAAAAAAACTAACTTGAAAATCTAATCCATGTATACTCCTAAATTCAGAATCACCTGCATTAGTAAAAACTCTATTCCTCAAAATGATAGTCACTGGTTTTATTTATATTTAATACCATACTTAAACTAATTTTTATTAAAAAATGTTTTCAGAAAACATTTCTAAAGCACAGAAAAGCAGAAAGACCTATAATCCTACTTCCTAATTCTTTTTTTTGCATATGTTTAACATAATTGGAATCATATTTTACATAGTGTTAAAAACTTTTTTACTTAATAAGCATATTAATGTCACTAAAATTCGTCTAAAACATAAAATGACCATGCCATAGTATTTCCATGGCTTTTCCATAACTTCTCTAACATCTGTTCAGTACTAAAGCTATTTCTAATTTTTGCTATTATAAATGTTCCTGCAGTGAACATCTTTGAGCTTGAATATTTTTCTACACCTCTATTACTTTGTTAACAAAGACTTCTAGAAGTGAAATTACAAGATATAAGGCATGCATGACTTCTTTTTAAAGTTTGTAGTAAATTCTGCCAATTTTTAACAAAAATCTTAACAATTTACATCCCTACTAGTAATGGATGAGTGACCATCTCACCACCAACCTTTGAAATAATGAGCATTAGGGTTTTATTAAATCTTTGAACTTTGTATCATAGGTATCATATTGGTAATCAAACACAATATAACCAATAGTGACTTTCTGTTACCACCAAGTTTAAACGAATTGGGAAAGTGGCTAAAATTGATAACAATACCAAGACAACTGCCAGCTTCAATATCCTGTTGGGAGCAATGCTACATAATTCTAGGGAAAAATCATTTGAGTAGGCCTAGTTCTCCTGCCTACAGGCCAGCTATAACACTCCAAGACATAATTCCATTTTGGCCTCAGGTCACAAGGGAGATCTCAATGATCCCATGATGCTGTAATGCTCCAGGACAAGACCACACCTGCGGGAGACACCCTGGGAGACACCCTGGGAGGAACCAAATCTTCATCTGTGTAGTTCCTGGGTGGAACTAAATCTTCATCTGCATAGTTCCTCATTGTTCTTAGATTTAGGCTGCCCCCACCCAGTCTTTTGTTACACCTTGTTCATCCCAATGTGATACTGAAATCTACATTATTCATTTGTTACATTTGTTTCTTGGATGTACTAAATAAAAGGTGCTGCAAGCTAGGGCTTCTTGTCTTTGCCGCCCAGAGCGCACTGATCAGACCCAAAGCTCAGCTTCTTCTCAGTCTCATTTGTCTACCTTTCCTGTAATTCGCCGTGTGCTGCCGTGGCTCGCAGGAGACTAGGACTTACTGCAGAGGTGCTGGTAACGTCCCCTTCCCCTGTTCCCTACAATATCCAAATCTAGAGCAGCGTGGATTAGCGGCAAAAGCACCAAATATGGAATTTTTAAAAATAGCTGGGCATGTTGACATATACCTGTAGTTATCATCTACTCCAGAGGTTAAAGCAGGAGATCACTTGAGCCCAGGAGTTCAAAGCCAGCCTGGACAACATAGCAAGGATTCATCAAAACAAAACAAAAAGACAAAAAAAACCCCAAAAGCTTAAGTCCTAGGTTTTTTGTTTTATTTTGTTACTAGGGATTGAACCCAGGCCTCCGTAATAAGGTACATCCCCAATAGCAGCCCCTTTCCTTTATTTTGAGACAGGGTCTTGCTAAGCTGTCCAGGGTGAGCTCAAACTTAACAGTCTTCCTGCCTCAGCCTCCCATAATTCTGGTATTACAGATATGTACCACCATGCCAGGTTTATCTCTGTATCTTGAATTATTTTACTTCATTAAAGCTTCAGTTTTAACATTTGTAAAATTGAGACAGGGAGAGGCCAGGGATTTAGCTCAGTGGCGCTGTGCCTGCCTTGCAAGCGCAAGGTCCTGAGTTCGATCTCCGGCAACAGAAAAAAAAATGGGGACAGGGACAACATAATATTCCTTGTCCTAATAATTTTAAAGGGCAGTCACGGGCACAGAAAATATTAACACTTGGAAGTGTTTGTTACTTAGCAGATCAATTCATTTAATAGCTTAAAAACAGCATATAGAAACCCTATTATAGTGTGCAGGAGATATGCTGAGTCATTCACAAAGCACAATCAGAATTTAGCAAGACAGTATAATAGATAATGTGAAATAGGAAGAAAAGGTTCAAAAGGGAAGTAGGGAGATGGGAGAAATGAAAGAAGGGAAAGAAAATATATAAGAAAAGAAAAAAACAAAGCTTTTGAAAATAGGGAGGGGTGGAGGGGTAGAAGAAAGAGAAGGGGAATGGGAAAAAACAAGAACTAAGATATATCATGTACAGGTACAAATTCCCAAAGGTGAATGTGATTTTATAATGTATACCTAAAATGTACCAATAAAGTTAATTTAAAAAAAAGAAATTAGCAAGACTAATTTTGTGAAAGACTAAGACATGAAAATGAGCATTACACCTTCACAACCACTCCATAGCATCCCCACTGCTTGACACAGTGTACTAACATCCTGAATGTCTGGTGCCCCAGAAGCAACATGGCATCAAGTACTGACATGAATGGTTTCATTCGCTCCTCACATGAATGGCATGAGAGTGACATTACCGATCCGATTTTGCACTGTCCAAATCACACAGCTACCGTAATACCTGCCAGAGCCAGTATTCAAATCCAGCTGAGTGTGATTTCAGTGCCCTACCACATAGTGCTTCAGATTCAAGTCTGCATTTCAGGACTTTTTTAGTCTCCTGTATGTCACCAACTAAAGTGTACATTAAAGATTTACTTTGTTTTCAAAAGAACATTCCTTTCAGGGCTGGGGATTTAGCTCAGTGGTGCAGTGCCTGCCTTGCAAGCTCAAGGTCCTGAGTTCGATGGGGAGGGGAAACATTCCTTCAAATAATTTTCAATCATTTTCTCTGCTGAAATACTACTTATTTATAATACAATAACAAAATGGGCCTATAGAAAACTAAAAAAAAAATGTAATCTTTGAAAGTTTTATACATTCAGTCCATTTTATCCTCATTGACAACAGAAGCATATTGAAGTACAGTATAGGATATTATGAATCTAACACTGCATATAGTTAGGGGTAAACGTGACATAATATTCTATTTACTTCACAAGCAATTACTATAACAATTCCAATAGTTATTCTAATACGTTCTTGCTTTTTCCAGAATTTCAGGGGTTTTTTTTAACTGGTTGCTCCCATTTTTTTCACTTTCAATTACTTAAAACTGTTTTCTACTTTCAGTCCAAATTTCATGTTTCCCAACGTATCTAGATTGCTGACAACTATAGTTAATAGATTCTGAATGATTGCTCAGGATTTATTTTCATTTTTATATTCTATATTATTTCCTTGTACAATTAGAGTATGAATGAAAATAAACATCTAGAAGCTGAATTATTTCTTCACTTTTCACCTTGTGGAAGGTGGGTATTAAAATAAAAATAAACTCTTGGGGTGGGAACTCCCTGACCATATTTCTCTCACTCTACTGGGTGTCTCTATGCCCCCTTTCAATCTTTGTGTATATACAGTCAACAAAACACTGTGTACATTTGGAGACGCTCTGGCCCCATCAAGGTCCTCTCCCAGAGGAAGTGAAGAACAAAGAACAAAGGGAAGAGCTGAGCAGTGACTCCCCACCTGCCAACAAGAGAGGAGGGGCAGCATTTGAGATTTGTATCATTCTCCACTGGGGGGGAGGGGGGTCTGCCCAGTCATCAGCTGTACTTAAGTATGTCAATTAGAATCACAAAGTTTGGCCTCCTAAAAAGATCTCAGCAAGACTTGAATTTCACTCATAATTATCCAGAAGGAAAAAGAGATTCAAAGATTTGCAAGTGACAGGACTAAAATCCAAAGGCTGTTATTCAGGATTCAAGTCCTCAGTCCACTGCACTTTCTACTAAATTCTAATTCACTAGATTCCAATTTCTTCATCTTGAGAGGTTTGATTACCCTTTTCTTTTTATAATATCACCTATGTCACAGGATTATGAAGATTAAAGGGAAATGCAGAATATAAGGAAATTTACAATACCACTTTACAGTATGGGTGGTCCATAGACAAGAGATCTGATAGCATTTAAAGAGTTAATAGTTCCAAGCAAAAGTGCTGTATTACAAGGTTTTTTCATCATCCAAACCATATTTCTCCTAAAATTCAGCCTGACTATATAATAAAGGCATCCATCTTCCCTCTCCCTGAGAAATAATCAACACAAGCTACCATGTCCCCTCACTCTGACAAGTGACCAGGAGACTTCCGTTTGATCATCACAACATGGAGTTGCACCTCCTGCTTTGAACAACAGGTACAACATTTCCATAGCCAGGCAGATCATAGCCCATGATCAGGCAGCCTACAATTGTACACAGCCCAGAAATGTGTTTTGGCTTACAAGATAAGTTTTGAAATAGCAAATTTTTAAACTAAATACATTAAAATTCAGATTCCTAACATAGGCAGAGACCTTGCTGTGTTGCCCAGGCTGGCCTGGAGCTCCTGGACTCCTGCCTCAGCTTCCCAAGTAGCTGAGATTAAGCACATCACCATGACCAAGGAGACTGCTGCCTTTCAACTGTACATACGCTCCCCAGGTCACCAAGGCCCATCCCACTCATGATTGCACATACTGGGTACTGGACTTGGAGCCACCTGAGATGGATGTTACACATTGACTGTAAGACACCTGAGTAACATACTTAACTCCAAGCCATAAGCTACTCGTGTATTACATGGGGATACCACCTAACTCACAAAATTATGACAATTCAAAGAAATAAGATATATGAAAGCATTTGATAATAACTGAAATACAGAACACAATCGTTTTAAATTCCACACAAGGTACTAACTTTTGAGTCAAAACTTGTCAAAAATTTCAAACTCACAGAAAACACAAGGTCAAGGCACCTCAAATCAGGAAAAAATGTAATGTGAAAGAATTCCTTGTCATATGATAAGTTGGTATTTCTCACTGTGTCCTTAACAGTAAGGCTTATACATCAGAATAACAGATTTCAAACAAATTCTCTTAGTCTGAAACATATAAATCTACTGAACTGCAGAGGTTTCTTTCAAGACTTCAATTGAATCAACAAGCAATAAAAATCCCTCACCAAAAAGAAATATATTTTAAGTGACAGATTAGAGCCAGGTGTGGTGGCCCACACCTGTAATCCCAGTACTGTGGGAGGCTGAGGCAGAAGGATAGTAAATTTCAGCCCAGTCTGGGCAATTTGGCAGTCTGACATGACCCTGTCTTAAAACAATTAAAAAAGGCTGGGAATGTAGCTCAGTGCAATATCCCTAGAATCAATTCCCAGTACTACCAAAAAAAGGAAAAAAGAAAGGAAAGCCAGATTAAGAGATAAACTCTTTCAGGGCTGAGGCCACTTTCATTCCTCCTTATCCCCACTGCCTAACAATGATGGGCTCACTATATCTACAGCTCAGGGGTGCTCCTGTCTGACCCTCTCCATCCACATCACAGAGAACAGGTAACATGGTGAATACAAAAAAGGTGACAGTCCAAAGTCTAGCAAGCAATCCCTCTAGCTTGGCTCCACCAGCTGTATAAACTCAAAGAAGTTTTGAATTTTGTTTTTGGTGCTGGGGGTGAACCTAGAGCCTTAAGCACACTAAGCACACAGCTACCACAGAGCTACACCCTTAGCCCTCAAGGAAGTCATTTAACCTCTCTGTTAGAGGTTATTTATCCTCTTTGTTAGAGACCTCTCCTAGTTTCCTTATCTATAAAACCAGGATTCTACTAATACTTTCTCATACAGGAGTAAGTGAGATGAAACATTTAGCACAATGCTGGCACACATCAGCAGTCATGATCACTGTTCCCTTCTTTGGGCTTCACAGGAACTGGTGGGGACCTACAGTACTTTAACTATAGTTCACCTGCACACACATCTCTCCTACCAGAATGTCAACAGCCTGTGGGCAGAGAACTGGTTTTACTCCTTTTTGTATCCCAGGGTCTAACATTTTGCCTGGCAATGCTGAATGAATCAGAGATCCTCAAAGTTGTTTATTAATTGGAAGTTGAGTAGAAATTGGAATTTACTTCTATTATCTGGAACACGAGCCCTCATTGACTCTGACTCCACTGACCCTCAACTTTATTGCCAGTAAGTAATGACTTGCTTTACTTAGGCTAGAAATTCATTCACCACTCTAAAACCATGTCCCAGGCTTTATACCTGTATATCTTACAGCTATAATTTCATGGCACCTTACCATGTACAGGTTGAGTATCCCTTATCAAAAACGCTAAGGGGGCCGGGGATTTAGCTCAGTGGTTCTGCCACCTGCCCCACAATCGGAAGGAACCAAGTTCAATCCCCAGTACCAAAAAAAACATGCTACGGATTAGATGTGTTTCAGAATTCAGATTTGGGAATATCTGCATAGACTTTACTGGATGAACATCATAAATTCAAAATCTAAAATCTGAAACTATCACTCAAAAAGTTACAAATTTTTAAAAAATATGTACTGGACCAGGTAACAAAAGCAAAGCAGGAAGCATCACAATCCCAGATTTGAAGTTACGTTGTAAACCTACAGTGATAAAAATAGCATGGTATTAGCACAAAAACAAGACATATGGATCAATAAAACAGAATATAAGGAACAGAAACAATCCCAGGCACATTTAGCTATTTGATCCTTGACAAGGGCCAAAAACATTAAAGATAGTCTCTTTAGTAAATGGTACTGAGAAAATGCTCTCCTCATGCAGAAGACTGAATCTACATTCATACATCTCACTATGTACTAAACTAAAATCAAAATGGATCAGAGATCAAAATGTTGGGCTGGGGATTTAGCTCAGTGGTTCCGGTGCCTGTTTCACAAGCACAAGGACCCAAGTTCAATCCCCGGTACCAAAAAAAAAAAAAAAAAATCAAAATGTTAAAACAGAAACAATCTATTGGAAGATAAAATAGGTAAAACTCTTGAAAACGGACAACTAAAAGTACAAATGGACAATAAATACAAGAAAAAATGTTCAACATTGCTGGCCATTACAGAAATGCAAATTAAAACACTGAAATATCACCTTACTCCAGAAAGAATGGCTATCATCAAGAAATCAAATAATAACAAATGCTGGGAAGGCTGTGAAGGGGGAGGAACTCTTCTATATTGTTGGTGGGAGCGTAAACTAGTACAGCCACTTTGGAAATCAGTGTGGAGATTCCTCAAAAAACTAAAAATAGAAATTCCACTTGGCCCAACTATTCCCCTTTATAGGTATATTCCCAGAAGAGTTAGGCATCATATTACAGTGACATGAGCATGCTCATGTTTATAGGAGCACAATTCATAACAGCTATATCTTGGAAGCAGCCTATATGTCCATCAACAGATTAGGAAAGAAGATGTGGTATTTATACACAATGGAGAACTACTCTGCCATAAAGAAGTATAAACATGAGTTATTTGTAAGAAAATGGATGATTCTTGAGACAATACTTAAGTAAAATAAATCGGACACACAAGCTCAAATATCCCATGGTTTCTCTTACATGAGAAGCCCAAAGTATAAATACTTTAAAGAACAAATAAAAGATAACAGAAGGGCTAGGGATTTAGCTAAGGGGCCAGAGATTTACCTCAGTGGTTCTGCTGCCTGCCTTGAAAGCACAAGGACCCGAGTTTGATCCCCAGTACCAAAAAAAAAAAAAAAAAAAGATAACAGAAGACAAGGAGACAGATCCTTTGCAAATGGAAAGTAGACCAAGCGATGGAGGGGCAAGAAGGGGAAGCAAAAATAATTAAAAAATATGTTATGTACATGTACCAAGTCCCCAAGATGAATGTAATCATTATGTGCTACAAACATATACTAATTAAAAAATTTTATTAAATTTTTTTAAGTTTCAGATTTTAAAGTATTATGGATTTGGGATTAGGTCTGCTCAAATTGTACCAGGCACTTTACCCAAATTAGGTCATTAAACATTCACAATACTGGGCCAGGGATTTAGCTCAGTGGCACCACTCCTGCCTCAAAAGCGCAAGGCTCTGAGTTCAATCCCCAGTACAAAAAAAATTCACAATACTCTCTAATGTCCACATTATCCCCCATCCAACTTCTAGTTGAAAAAAATGAGACAAACTTGCCAAAGCCACTCATCTAATAAGAAGAAGGACACGAACTGAATCTACAGTCTATGTTTCTTCTCTACAAACTGCCTTCCTTGCTCATTGGAAATAGAAATGACACACCTATCACCTCTTCAGTTGGAAGAGTACAGTCTTAGCTAACTTTAAAAGATTTTCCATACTATTCATTTTAACACTCATATTTTCTCTCCTGTAGAGCTGTTTCAGTATGTATTCCTATAAGGACAGCTATGGTATGAGGATGAAGGCAAGACAAGGAATGGGAAAAGCACAGATTGGGTCATCAGATAGATGTGGGCTTGATTCCTGGTTCTGTCTTACACCAGCTGTGTAATGTATGTCTTCCTAACCTGTAAATTGATGTTAAAATTATTAAACAAGAGGGCCAGGGATTTAGCTCAGTGATGCGGCGCCTGCCTTACAAGCACAAGGTCCTGAGTTCAATCCCCGGTACCGCAAAAAAAAAAATTATTAAACAAGAGAAACCTACATGTAATATGTAGTAAATACCAAAGTTGACTTTACCTCATATTATGAAACATTCCCAAACCATATCTCACCTCTGAGAAGTTAACACACTATATTACTATTGTATCACAAAAAGAATTCTGTGTATTTATCACTGTGTTGAGATTATTAATTTCTTTATCTCTCTCATTAAATTGAGCTCCCTGGCACCAAGATTCCATTTTATTTATCTCTAAATTGTCTAATAAGGTACCTGGCATATATCCGTACTTGGTAAATGTTTGCTAAATGAATATCTAATATTTATTGTATTCTAAATAAGCAAGAAGTCCCTTTCAAGCTGGGACTGTCCTAAATTGATTGAGGAGGGCCACTTCAGGCAGGCCATAGGTACCACCTCAATAAGCAGAAACAAAAATGGGGGAAAAGCTTCTAAGTGGGGCAGAGAGAATAGCCCAACCAAAAAAAAAGGAAAAAAAATGGACATAGGAAAGATCAAAGGTGATTCCTACCTATCTAGAGTAAGGGATCACCGTGGGGATCTTTGTAAGCATAACTGGAAAGAGAGCCAGAGCCAGACTGGAAGGTGTAGAGAAGTAGGAGTTTAGTCTGGTATACACAGTAGTTGAAGACAGGCATGAACACAGTCAAATGGAAAAAGGGGCCACTGGGAAGCCTCAGACTCAGGCAGCTTGCAGGTATGTAAAACTGAAAAAGATGTAAACAATTATCACTTTATCAAGAACTCTTTAGCACACTCTGAGTACCTCGTGTGGGCCCACAGAACATGGAGAATACAACCTGGTGCTTCTTTTTCTGCTCCAATGGATTTTAACGTTAGGGTTTTAACATCTGCTGGTCAACATAGAATGAGAATGCTGACTCCTTACACTCTTTAAACTGATTTGTCTTTCCATTTGACTGTTCACACCTGGGAAACTCTGGAACTTTACTGATTTGGGTTTATAACAACATGGTGCTTCGTACAGTGCCAGGTACCATGTCAGCATTCAAAAATTACTTGCACTCATTCAGAATGAAGTTTTAACCAACTTCTGAGTCAATTTTGGGGTCTCTAGTTAAAGTTATACCCTTGTTTAAACTATAACCTTTTTCTTGCTCATTCTTAAACAGTCCTTGCCACTCCCATAAAAAAAAAAAAAAAAAAAAAAAAGCGTAATCAAAGTTCTAGCAGCACTCTGTAGAAACGCATCTGTGAGGCTCTGTTTACTCCTTTGGGGCCTTGAAAAAATGAGCACCAGAAAACAGGGACTACACCAGCAATGCTTTAAAACTTGATTTTAAATTATGCAAATAAGTGCACTCTGATAATGCTTAGCGCAGGGCCAGAAACTGCCCGAGCCAACTGCACCCACACCCCCACCCCAACTCTTCCAGGTCCACAAGCTGCTCCTTCCCTAAGTCACACAGCCAGCTGTCAGGCTCGGGGCGCCTCCGATTCTGGAAAGGGTCAGGAAACGAAGGCTCCCAGGCCACCTGAGCAAGGCCCTGACAGGCGGCCCGCTGGGCAGTGCCAAGAGCGGGACAGTGAGGGGGTCGCCAAATCCCGCGGGTGGACGAGCTAACGGCTGGGACAACCTTTACCTGAAGCTGCTTCCACACTACGGGCCCGGTCGGCCCCAGGACACGTTCCTGAGGAGAGGGCCCGGCTCCCCACTCCTCCCGGCCCCTGCCCCGAACTCTGAACTCTCAGGATTCTCAAGGACCGGTGTCCTACCGGCCCGCTCAGCTGCTCCTGCCTGGACTCGCCCTCATGCCCTCGCTGTTCCCCGCCGCCAGCCGGCCGAGCAGCGGCCCTTCAGCCCCGAGCCGCGCCACGACCCGGAACCGCACCCCCGCGCACCGGAAGTCCCCAACCTAGAAGGAGCTTCTGGCTGGGGACTCAGTGCGCAAGCCCCACAGCCGGGAGCAAGGAGCGGCGCCCTCCCGGGGGGCGGGGCCGGGGGGGGCCACGCGCATGCGCCCCGTTCTCCGGCTCTGGCAAAGTCCGGCGACTGAGATTGACGCGGAGTTCGGGCAAGTTAAACCGGCCCCTGGGCTTGCCTAACGGCACAAATCAGTTTTAAAGATCTCTGTCAAATATTTTCTTCCCATTTCCACGGAGAAAACCTCTCAGTTTATCCAGAAATAAGTGACGAGGCAGTTTATCAGAAAGAAGTAGGGGTTCAGCAGGGTGCAGTGGTGCTCACCTGTAATCTCAGCTACTCTGGGGGACGAGGCAGGAGGATAGCAAATTCAAGGCCTTCCCAGGCGATTTAGTGAGGTCCTGCCTCAAAATAAAAAAGTTTTAAATGCTGGAGATGCAGTTCAGTGATAGAGCGCTTGCCTAGTATGTCCTAGGTCCTAGGTTCAATCACCGGACTGGGGAGTGGGGGCAGACATGAGTTCAGACGCCAACTCTAACTTGCTGTGTGTCTTAGCACACTGCACCTCCCCTCTAAGACTCAGCTTTCATACCCACAATTGTTGAGAGAACTGAATAGGACGACGATGGATGATGTTTAAAAAAACACACCTCATGTTTATTGTGCCTGACACGTAATAAGCATGCAGCGTTAGTTGTTTCTCTTACATGTAAATGGAAAATGATAACAGTTTTTCTGGAGGTGAACCCAGCACCTTCACATTGAGCTACATCCCCAGCCCTTTCTTTAATTTTGAGGCAGGGTCTCACTAAGTCACTAAGTTGCCCAGATGATGATGATAATCTTATTCAAGAACTGCCGGAAGGTTTTGGTGAGATATAAGAAGACTTAGCACCAAACAGGCACTCCGTTTTTCTCTGTCTTTCTGGAATCAGTGGCAAAAGCCATGGTGAAGGTGGGAAAGGGGGCTTATGCAGGGAAATGATAATGTTTTCCTACCTGAGAAATCTCTCAAAGCATTTAGCAACCGGGGATTTAGCTCAGTGGTCCACGCCGGCCTAAAAGGGCAAGGTCCTGAGTTTGATCCCTGCTCCCCCCCCCCCCCAAAATGCATTTAGCAAACGTCAAGATTGAATTTCAGCTCATGGGGGACCCTTGCCCAGTTTTTAAAGTCACCAACTAATATATCATGGGTCCACCCATTTTCACATATGTGATTGGACTCTTACCTCAAACTGTTAAAGGGAAAGGCCTTGACACCCAAATACACAGACCCAAACCACCGCAGTTCCATCGGAGACCTGTTGGAGGCGCTGTCCCAAAGCAATAGGTGCAAACGAGGTTGGATGTTCCACTTGCTGAGGTCACCAGATTATCTGTCCCTTCTTAGACGCCTCTTTCTCTCAAAGGACTGACCTCAGGTCCTTGTGCATGGGAAGCAAGTACTCTATCACTAGCTACACCCCAGCCCCTTTCCTGGATTGACTCTCCATAATCTCCACTCTCTTGAGCTTCAATCTGAAACCCAGCTGCCTGATTGCCCCTCAGACACATAAAAATAAACTTGTCTAAAACTGAATTCAACTGGACTGCTAAACATTTGTAGATTGTAAAGATGAAATACTCACTCTGCCACTTACTGGTTTTATGACTTCATCTCTCCACGCTGCCTCTCTAGATGTTCTTATGTATAAAATGGAAATGACAAACCTAACTAAGCTAATTTCGTTGTAAAAATTAAATGAGCTAATATGTATAACTCACACAGAATAGAACCTGGCCTGTGTCTAGCATTTACTGAATTCATGACACTGTTACTACACCTCAGTCAGGAAACACATAATTACTGAGTGCCTATTATGTATTAATCTGTCCTGTGCACTCGAAATTCAGTTAAGAAGAAGCCAGATAGTCTGCCCTTGAGAAGCTTACACTCAAGTTTGACTGGGTTTGAAATAATTACAGTGGCAATTCCACATGCAGGGATGTGGCAAAATTTTAAAGACCGTAGTGAAAGCCTGAAGGAGAATGGAAACTCTGAATTTATGGTGATATGAACAAAATGATTCATGTGATTTTTCCGTAGCTAGCTTGAGCTGTCAAGATGAAAACACACACAGAGAGAAATTGGATTAATCCAAAGATGGTTTTTTCCCGGACAGGTGTAAGGAGATCTCAGAACAGTTGTAAAGCAAGTCACTGATGTAGCAAGGCAGAGAGATGGAGGTTATCATCAGAGTAAGATATCTTAACCCAGGGGCCTCCAGCCTCCAGACTATAGACCAATAGGGGGTTCGCAGAAGGAGGTGAGTGGCAGATGGCAAAGGAAGCTTCATCTGCATTTACAGCTCCAGGTACCTCCTGCGCTCTGCTTCCTGTCAGATCAAGGGTGGCATTAGATTCTCATGAAGAGTGTGAACCCTACTGTGAACTGCGCATGTGAGGCATTTGGGTTGCACTAGCTCCTTACGAGAATCTAATCCTGAACCCATCCCCCACCCCTTCACCTTCCCACTCACTCAGCCCCACCTCTCCACATCCCCAACCCCAGGGTTGTGAAAAAATTGTCTTCCATGAAATCCATCCCTGGTGTCAAAAGGATTGAGGACCACTGTCTTAAACCAACAAAGTCAAATGAAGAGCCAGGTGAGTGGGTTCCTGGTTCAAGTGGAGTGGAGGAAAAAAAAATCCTTGAAGATGAGACAGTCAAGGAACCTAGATGCTCATGGACCTCAAAGCTCCCAGGATCATAGACAGCTGGAGTGAAAGGAAGCCCAAGGTGCTTCCCAAGCTATTCTCCACCCAAGGAACAGTACGGGGCATCCATGAGGAAAAACTGAGTAGATGGCATGCGCCTCCAAGAAGCAGGAGTTGGATCAGAGGGCAGAAGTGGCATTAAAGAGCAAAGCACAAGCTAAGTGCAGTGGCACATGCCTGAAATCCCAGCAACTGGAAAGGCTGAGGCAGGAGGATTGCAAGTTTGAGGCCAGCTGGGCAAATTAGTGAGACCCCATCTCAAAATAAAAAAATTAAAAAGGTGGGGATATAACTCTGTGGTGGAGCATTTGCCTAGCATAAGCAAGGTCCTGGGTTCAAGCCCCAGTTCTACAGGGGAAAAATGAGCAAAGTACGTACTGACTTGTCTCCTGACCCAGGGGTGCCCCACAGTAGGACCATGAGAGGTGACACACACACAAAAATAATGCCATGCTGATGGTGACTCCAGCAGCCATGAGGGTGGAGCGACCCACCCCTCAGCATACCTGTGACAGTCAGGCTTCAGAACCTTCATCTCTAGCTTGGACAGGAAGTCCTGTTAGGGACTAGATGTGCCTTTTCTTCTGGTTCTCAGGACTAGAAGGAGGGTGATGTGCAGAAGCTCAAAGACACCTACTAGCTGTGTGGCTTTCAACAAGTTACTTGGCTTCTCTGTGTCTCTGTTCCCTCATCTAGGTTGTTGTGAGGACCTAGTGAAGTGCTACATGGAGATTCCTTAGAACAGGGCCTGGTACCCAGGAAGTGTTCCACAAATGTTATCTCTGGTAGCTGGCATGCCAACATGGACAGCAGGGGTCAAGTCCCTTGGGTGTTTTCTTCCCTTGCATCCTGCTCACACTTCAGTTTCTCTTTCCACTCAGTAAACTCCTATTCATTTTTTTACTGGCTTAAAGAAACAGCCACTGCTTATTTCTCCAGATCTTGTGGGTTGATGGGTGGCTCTCCTGCCAGTCGTGCCTAGGCACGCTCACGCAGCTGCCATCAGATGGTGGCTCAAATGGTCGAAGGACTAAGATGATTTCACTTATATGAATGTGAGTGTTGGCCAATGTGCCTTTGCTTTTCTCTTTGTGGTGTCCCTAGTGTCTGTCTTGGCTTTCCACATCACATAGTTGCAAGATTGTGAAACAGGGCTGGGGATTTAGCTCAGTGGCACTGCACCTGCCTTGCAAGCACAAGGTCCTGAGTTTGATTCCCAGTACCAAAAAAAAAAAAAGTGAAATGATAAGCCTCAACATGCAAGCGATTTAAAAAAAAATTTTATTGTGATCTACATATGCACCATTTCAACCATTTCTAAGTGTGTTTTGTTCATTCTTGAAGACCCCATGCCATCCCAAATTACCTGTCCCATAACAGGCCACGTGAAGAGCTTCATTCTCTGAATCCACCATCTGTCACACTTTCCATTATTTTGATACACCTGTCTGCCTGACAGGTCACAAGGAAAGGGATGTTTCTTATTTCTTTCTGTCTCCTTAAAGTTTACTCTCTGAGTGTAGGTCTGTGGTAAAGCACTGGCCCAGCATTTGCAAGTTTAAAATGCCATAAAGACTCCATAAAACATACGTTCTATGAAAAGGTGCTCACAACACACATATTAATGAAGCAAGAAGATATATTTCTCTTTATTTTTCCAGTGCTGGGAATTGAACCCAGAGTTCTCACTAAGCTACATCCCCAGTCTGTTTTTTTAGATAGTTACCCAGGTAGGACTTGAATTTGCAATTCTCCTGCCTCAGCCTCTCAAAAGGCTGGGATTACAGGTATGCATCTTCACTACCACTGGAAATCTTATTTTTAATAACCATTATTAAAGCCAGGCATGGTGGTTTATGCCTATAATCCCAGCACTCAGAAGGCTGAGGCAGGAGGATCACCACAAGTTCCAAGCCAGGCTGGGCTACACAGTGAGTTTAAGGCCAGCCAAACTACATAAAGAGACCCTGTATCCAAAATAATAGTAATAATAATAATCATCATCATAATAATAGCCAGAGATTTAGCTCAGTGGTTCTGGCGCCTGCCTCGCCAGCACAAGGTCCAGAGTTCAATCCCTGGTACCAAAAAAAAAAAAATAATAATAATAATAATAATAATAATAAGCATTATTAGCACATGGAAAATACTTTGACAAGCATATGACAAGCCAAGAGTAAACACAGTCAAAAGAAATAAATGCTTTTTCAAGCCTTCCCAAAGCTGTGGGTAAACTGGGGCACCTCCCTGTTCCTTTGAAAAATGTCTTCTGATTATTTTGTTTATATGTGTCCGTGCTATCTTCTCAATTTTGGCTTCTTCTCTTTTTTTCTCCCATAGAGAAAACATAGGTGTTTATAATCCTGTGCTACCAAACAACCCCAAGAAAGAATAATCAGGTGTCAAAACTATTTTAAAGAACTCAAAACTATTTTAAAGAAGCCCTCCCAGAAGTGTACAATATCAGAACAATATAGTGTTTTTAAAAATGTAAATGTATTTCAACATAAATAATTTTAGAGCAAATTTACTGCTTATGAGGTAAGTTTGGTGTTTGAAAGGGAAGCCTAAAATTAACCAATCAGAAAATCCTAAACATAACCTCTTTATTTTATTTAATTATTGTTTAGTTTTTTGAGACAGGGTCTCACTGTGTAGTCCAAGCTGGTCTTGAACTCATTATGTAGCCCAGGCTGGCCTTGAACTCACAGGAATCCTCCTGCCTCAGCCCCAAGAGTGCTGGGATTACAGGCGTTAACCACCATGGCCAGCAGAGGGTAATTTTCAAATACAGACTTGTGGGATGGGGATGTAGCTTAGTGGTAGTCTGTTTAACTGGCATATGTTGGGGCCCTAGGTTTCATCTCCAGCATCACAAAATATATGTATTCTAGGCAGAAATTTATTGTTCATACATACTTCTATATGGAGTTTTCATGCTGAATATTATTTTTGGTGAGTAACCCTATTTAGCGGGTGAAAATACAGCATCTTGCTGGTATTACAATGTCCCTGCAACTAAACTTATATACAAATGTAGTCCCTTCCTGAAATCCAGGCCCTGTAACCAGCTTCTAACAGTGCCTCTTATTTTAAAGGTTAGCTCATACTGTGACTGCCAATCCTTAAATTAATTGATGTTAACAGTACTTAGAATGTAAAAAACAGACTTGTATGTTTTGTCGAATGCAACTTCCAAGAATGTATAATTAACAGTGTCTCCATTAATATACAGTATGTTCAACTGTGAGACACCACTCTCATAAATAAAGGTAGACATGGATAAATTTATAATTAAAAATGCATTAGAAATTACAAGCGTAATTTATTTACTAATGTGCACTGGAATAAATTTTGTGTGTAATATTTTAAAACAGGGCATTAATAAATAATAGTGAACATAAAATGTTTTCACAGCCAAAAATATTTCAATAAATATTAGTAAGTTAAATGTGCTGCAGAGTTATAATTGCCATGAAGTAAAGTTTATAGAATACAATCACAATGTAGAGGACTGTTTCTTGGGTGTATTCAAAATATCAGAAACAAGTAGCTATATTTTTTTGAATCTGACAAATACTGTATTCAAAGTAATGCCTGGAAATATCTTAAGAATAAAACGATAGAACTAGCAGAGTGTGATGGAGCATGCCTGTAATACCAGTATTCAGGAGGCTGAAGCAGGGAGATCACTGTGAGTTTGAGTCCAGCCTAGACTACCTAGTGAGTTCAAGGCCAGCCTGAACTACATAAAGAAACACTGTCAAAAAAAAAAAAAAAAAAGGCGCAGGACAACCAAATGGTAAATAGCTAAACATTATTTGAGACAACCATAATCGCTATGAGTGAGTTCATTTCCAGATCAGTAGATTCAAAGCTGTCCAACTGTTTGCCCCACAGTAATTTAAAGCAATTTCTCCCATCTGAGAGCCTTGATAGGTTTTTTTTCTCTAATTTTTCATTAAAAATTTGACATTATCATGTCCAAGGTTATACCTCAGTGGTAGGGTGTTTGTGTAGCTTGTGCTAAGGCCCTGGGTTTCATCCTCAGCACTGAAAAGAGAAAGAGAGAGAATTGACCTTGCACTGTGCGTGTGTGTGTGCGTGTGTGTGTGTGTGTGTGTGTGTGTATGTGTTGTTAGGGACTGAACCCAGGCTCTACCACTCAGCCATACCCCCAGCCCTGTGCTTTTGCTCTTTCAAGGACAAACAATTCTTAGACCCCAGGCACTGTTCTAAGTGCTCACATTTTCTACCAACTTCTTGCTGTTAACCACTTTCCTGACTCCATTTTATTAATTTTATATTTAACTTTTGGAGTGTTCACATCTCATGTTCTCTGTGGAACAAGAAACCCCATGACACACAAGAGTATTTGTTCGGTGCACCTGAAAATAGAGCTAATGTTTATGTGTAGAATGTTGGGTTTTTTCCAGGTGAGACCGGAGTTTATTGAGTCAGGAATGGTACCCGTTACTGAGCCCTACCCTGTGCCAGGCTCTGGGCTATATTTCAGTCATCAAAACAATTCCCCAGAAGAGATGTTGCTATTATCTCCAGTAAGAATCACCAGCCCCTGTTCTTAAAATAACCATGTTCTTCCTCTAAATCACATTTCCTTCCACTGTCTCACAGTCCTTTCGGCTGGGTTTTATTTTCTCCCTATTGATATCTAATCTAAGTTGCTCCTGCTCCCATTTAAGATAATTCCC
Organism: Heterocephalus glaber; assembly: GCF_053883595.1. Classification (NCBI taxonomy): domain Eukaryota; kingdom Metazoa; phylum Chordata; class Mammalia; order Rodentia; family Bathyergidae; genus Heterocephalus; species Heterocephalus glaber. The sequence goes on along the minus strand of NW_028258316.1, from coordinate 9,510,524 downwards.
TCATGTCCTGTCCTCAGTAGAGAAGAACTGATGTTTAAAACACATGAGCCATATCACTTTAGATATTTGAAGATGGCTTTTAAATTCTCCTTAACCTTCTTTTCTCCATGATGTGTTATTATAACCCCAATTCGTCTGGCCTTTTCTCCCAGGGACTTTCTAAAGCATCCCCCGACCCCTGAGCCATACTCCTAGAAAGCAGTCACCAGTTTTCTGTATCTCAGTTCATTCTTATCACCTTCAAAGAGCACCTACATGCATATTCGAACTGCCCTGAATTTGTACAAGCCAGGAAAGCAGGTGTGGCCCAGGCTCCAACAAGGTATCCGAGTCACTAAATTATGGTCTCTTAAAATCTTTCTTGTATTTGCATCATCTTTCTACCTTACTCAGGAAAATTTACTAACCTAGGTATAACCTGGGGGGGTGGTCAGTCGTCATAGCGTCCCTGATAACTGTCACGGTTGGGTGCATAGTAGATGTTCAATAAGTATAGCATCATAGGGCATGGTAATATGTCCTCCAGGCTAACAAACTCCTCCACACGTGCTGAGTGACTCTAGATATTTGTCTGCCCATACTGATGGTCCAGAAAAAAAGGTAATAGGTTCAATAAATATTTCTGGAATGAAAATTAAATGCAGTAAGTAGCTATTGATAGAAGAAGGTATGAATCCTGTCACCAAAATGATTTTGAGCAAAACGAGCATCTAAAACAATAATGAACAAACACTAGCTCAGAAGGAAAACAACATAATAAATGGCTTGAAAGCTGAATCTACAGTCTTGGCCTGCTCATGGCTTTCCTACCTCCTTTAAAAAATTGGAGGGGCCGAAGATTTAGCTCAGTGGTTTCACCGCCTGCTGCGCAAGCGCAAGGACCGGAGTTCGATCCCCGGTATATAAAAAATTGGAAAACTATGACCACATCAAGTTTGCAACAGCTTGTCAACAAGCCTGCCCTCCTGCTGGGTGGTGGATGTGACAAAGGCCAGGCAGCAGCCGCCATTTATCAGGACACTTACGCGGTGGCTTTTCTCATTCTTTTTTTTTTTCCCCCATTAACTTTATTGGTACATTTTAGGTATAAAATACAGTTACATTCATCATTGGGATCTTGTACCATTACATGAGTCTCTTGGTTCTTATTTTTTTTCCCCTTCCCTTGCCCTCCCTTCACCCCCTTCACCCTTCCCTATTTGGAAAGACCTTGTTTCCATTTTTTTCCTCTTCTCATATTTTTTTCTTTTCCCTTTTTTCCCTTCCCCTACCCCTCCCAATTCCCCTGCTCTTTTAGACCTTTTCTTCCTGTTATGCAATATCAGTTATACATTTTTAAAATTACAATATTAAGATCTAGGAGACATTACCACAGATTTTACAGAATTTAAAAGGATATAGAAAGCATATTACAAAAATCTGTTTTGAAATAAATTTGACAACTTCTAAGAAGTAACTTAGAAGACAAATTAATGAAACTGATTCTGGAGGAAATATAAAATTTGAATAGCACCTATTAAAGAAAGTATATTCCTAGCTTGAAAACCTACCTATATGACAACAGCAGGCTCATAAACATTTTAACTGATAAATTATATCAAACATTTAAAGTAGAAAAAAGAAGGAACACTTCTCCTCTCATTTTAGGAACTCAACATTGTGCTAATCCTAAAACTGGATAAAGATAATAGAAGAAAAAAGTATGAGCATAGATAGAAATTTGTTTAATGAAACAAACTATTAGAAGTCAGATCTGGCAGGATGTAGAAAGTGGTTTTATTATAGGGATGGCAGTGTTGTTTCAGCATTGGAAGATCCACCCCCAAAAGTAATCATTTTAACAGAGGAAAGGAGAAAGCCATATGATCCTGTCACTAGTTGGAGAAAGAGTACTGGACTAAATTCTACAGATGTTCATGGTAAAAACTATCAGGAGACTAGAAGTAGAACAGAACCTTCTCAACAGATCAAAGACATGTACTCCATACTTCCAACAAAAACTCCTTCTATGAATGGAGACGATACAATGCTTTCTCCCTAAAGTGGGGAACAAGGGAATATATGCCTACTCTTCATCTGTCCATTAGACTTTGAAACATAGGTCTAAACCAAAATAGTCTGGCAATAAAATGATACAACTAGGATAGGATTGGCACGGCAGAAGCAAAATCTTTATATGTAGATGAAATGATCATCTACAGAGAAAATACTAAAAAATCTCTAGGAGCCCCTAGAAATTGTACTTGAATTTAGAAGCTTTTCTCATTCTTGGCCTGCTGTACTCATTTGCTTGACCTGCCTGGCTCTATAGGTTCTCAATTTGGAGACCCTGGCCTGGCTTGAGGAAGCAGCTTAAGAACTCATCTGCTTTTACATAGCAGAGCATTGAGGGGAAGGAGGAAGAGTGAAGGGGGAAATCTCAGAGGCTGCTTCTAAAACAACTCATTCTTCCCAAGCACAAATACAATCTCCTGCATAATCTGGGCATGATACTGGACAGAGATGCTCTAGAAAATAAGGAGGAAGTTGGGAGCTGTAAATTAGCCATCTTTGTGTTTCTCAGTTCTTTGGCAACAACCTCCACCCAAAATATTATTTTGAATCGAACACACTGATTTTAGCTTTGAGCTTATCTATGTGACACGAATGGGCAGAGTTGTATCACTTCTGTGTGCCTCAGCTCCTCCATATGTAGAGTAGAAGTGACAGCATCTGCCTGGGCAGGGTGATGTGATATCATTTTTATGAATTATAAAATGTTCTAGCTGGGCATGGAGGCACACACCTGTAATCCCAGCACTCGAGAGGCTGAGGCAGGAAGACCAAAGGCCAGCCTGGCCTATATAGTAAGTTCAAGGCCAATCTGAACTACATAGTGAGGCCCTGTCTCAAAAAAAAATGTTCTATATATGTAAGCTACAAAAGATTACAAAAATCTTCCTCTCAAAATGTCAAGGTTTTCCTTTTCTTTTTTCTTTTTCCGCAGTCCTTGGGGTTGAACCTAGGGCCTCAAGGTGCTGAGCAGTCTCTCTGCAACTAAGCTACATCCCCAGCCCAGATGTCAATAATTTAGCATTTGTTTCCCCAAAAGTGATTAATACAGTATCAAATTTTTAAAAATATGTTCCCTTCAGATTCAACAATGATGATTCTGAATTAAATAATTTTTGTTCTGAATTTTTTTTTTTTTTGGTACCAGGGATTGAACTTGGGTCCTTGCGCTTGCGCCGCAGGTGGCAAAACCACCGAGCTAAATCCTTGGCCCTGCTCTGAATTTTAAATGTAGTTCTTAAAGCTTTTTTCTTTTCTTTCTTTTTTTAAAATTCCTAGATTGGCCCTTACAAGGACACACTTACCATAATACTAAGATCTTGTTTTTCTGATACTCTTCTTCAATGAAAGGAACCAGGACTCCTAGAAGTGGCCAATTCTAGGAATGAGGCAGTACAAAAAACCAGAGGTATCTTATAGCTCTACAAGGTGAGAAAGAGCTTCAAGGGTGGGGAGGAGGCAGCAGTGACTACCGTGAAAGTGCCTGACCAACACTGGCCCAGCCAGGGGACCAAGGTCATCGTCAACAGTGCTGTCTTGTTGCTGGGATGTCATTTGACCCAGCGTGATACAAATGACACTTTATCTCTCTGGTCTTCTTTCCCCAAACTAAACATGGGGAAAAAATCAAACAAATTCTCGTGGGCTTGACCAGTTCTTCTCAAATCTGGCAGGGCCATCAGGGACACAGGAAGACTGAAGGCTGTCACAGCCAAGAGGCCCTTCAGGTGACATGACTGTCAAATGTGATGTGATGTCCTGCATAGGATCCTGCAACAGAGAAATCTAAGTAAAACTAAGAAACTCCTGATAAACTGTGGACCTCAGTTAATAAACTTAAGAAGCACTTATTAATAAACTGAACTAAACTTTGGCTGGTTCATTAGTTGTAACAAATGTACTAATATAAGATATTAATAGTATGGGAGATGGGGTGCAGGGCAAATGTGAACTCTGCACTAACTTCTCAATTTTTCTGTAAATCTAAAACTGTTCTAAAAAATGAATTCTAGGGACTAGGGTGTAGCTCACTGATAGAGCATGTGGCTAGCCTATGGGGAGCCCTGGGTTTGATAAATAAATATATTCTAATAAGGATTATTTTGAGGGCCAGGGATTTAGCTCAGTGGCACCACACCTGCCTCACAAGCGCAAGGTCCAGAGCTCAATTCTCAATATCAAAAAAAAAAGGGAATTTTTTTGAGATTACTCATTGCTAATTTCAAAAATCCTACTAAAGCCAGGTCCAGTGGCACATGGCTGTAATCCCAGCACTCTTGGAGGATGAGGCAGGAGGGTTGCAAGTTCGAGTGCTACCTGAGCAATTTAGCAAAACATTGTCTCAGAAAAAAAAAGTTACAAAGAGGTGCAGATGTTGCTCAGTACAAAGGCTCTGGCTTCAATTCCCAGTACGACAAAAATAAATAAATAAAGCTTAAAAATTGTAAAACTCAGACTGGGGATTTAGCTCAGTGTTTCTACCACCTGCCTCGAAAGAAGATCCCCAGTATGATCCCCAGTGCCCCCCCCCAAAATCATAAAACTCCTGCTGACATTAAAAATTGAGGTAGATCTCTAGAAATTCACACAAAGGGATAGAAAATATGTATTACAGGATGATATAAAATGTTTGAAAACATATAAAGTATGATGACATTTACATTTTTAAAAATATACAAGTTGGGGCTGGTGGCCTGTGCCTGTAATCCTGGCAGTCATGAGGCTGAAGTGGGAGGATCTCTCTGAGTTCTAAGCCAGTCTTGGCTACATAGTGAGTTCTAGGCCAGCCTGAACTACATAGTGAGACCCTGACTCAAAAAACAAAATACACACACACATTTTTATACATGCCACTCTGTAGATGCTGTGGCAGAAGCCTGCAGATGTTCCCAAGCGACTTCAGTGATTATTCCCAGGGAGACGAGCAATGGCGGTGTACTCAGGGGGACTTGGGCTTTATCTGTTTTGGGAAAATATTTCAAAGAGAACATAATCCAGTATCACTTGTACTGTATGATCAGAAAATAAATAAGAAAATAAACTTTTACAATGAAAACCTGCTGTCCTCCATCAGCCACAGAAGCATTAAAATATAACAAATATATCTTTCCCACCGTGAATCTCAGACTTTGGGCCACAAGTTTTACTGCCTAGGACCAGCAGTAGGACCTGGTCCCTTCTGTCCTTTCAAATCTTTAACCTTGGTCTTAAAGATTCCAGAATGTTTTGCATGGTTGATGTGAAGTACAAGTTATAAAAGCCTCACTCAGGTTGGCCACCCAGATTTTTCAGTATTTATTTTCCCCTTCTTACCTAGCTCAAAGGGTTATCAACCCAGAAATGATAGTTAACAACACTGGCCAATGCTTACTTATTCAACTACTAAATTTATTGAGCATCTAGCTAAACACTGTGTGTAGGTGTTAAGGATAGATAGAATCAGAGAACAAAAGAGACAAAAGACTCTCCCCTCATAGAATTTACATTCTAATAGAGGGAGAATGACCATACTGTATTGAAAATATCAGCCAGGCACAGTGGCATACACCTATAATCCCAGCATTTAGGAGGCTGAGGCAAGAGAATCACAAATTGGGGTCCCACTTCGGCAACTCGATCTCAAAATAAAAAAAGGCTGGGGATGTAACTTAATGTGAAGGCCTTGCCTTTAATCCTGGCAAAATCCTCTTTTTAACCACAAAAAAGAGGAGGGAATAAAGCTGGAAAGGTATACTAGAAGTGCTAGGAGAGTTATGGTTTTTAAGTAGGTCGGATGATCAGAGATGGCTCACTGATATTGTGAGCAGAAATGCAACTATCTGAAGATTATAATAAGGTTTTAGTGGTGTTTATAAGTATGATCTCTTTGAGTCTTACAGTTGCCACGTGAGATAAGTATTCTAATTTTACACTGTTCCCATTTCACAGATGAGAAAGTTGAGGCTTTCAGTAGAGCAATAATCTCCTCAAATTCACAGCTAGTAAGCACACAAGTGGGTCTGAACACTCTGAGCCTGGCTTTTTTTTTTTGGTACCGGGAATCGAACTCGGGTCCTTGCGCTTGCGCAGCAGGCAACAAAACCACTGAGCTAAATCCCCGGCTTGATCCTGGCTTTTAATCACTACACTATTCTGTCCTAAAATAGCTTCTTTTCCACACCCTGATGTGACATCAGTTTGGATTCCATGTCCCCATTTTCCAGGCCCTTTAAATGACCATTCCCTGCCCTTCTATCATACTGCAAAAGCTGAGATTGGTAAGCTAGCTCAACATTAGGAAACTCCACAGCTGACCTATCTCTTCCTGCTGGCTCTTTCTCATCTGCTTTTGTCCTCTTCCTTCTGATGGGGTCCTTGGAATGGCAGCCTCACATTGAACTCGCTCTTCCAACCTCCCTCATCCTCCAACATCACCTAAAAATCCTAGTTCTGGCTAGGCACAGTGCCACACACCTGTAATCCCAGCACTGGGAAGGCTGAGGCAGGAGGGTTGCAAATTTGAGCCTAGCCTGGGCAACTTTGAGACCCTGTATCACAATTAAAAAAAAAAAAAGAGCCAGAATATAGCTCAGTAGTAGAGCAACCCTAGGTTCCATCCTAAGTACTACAAAACAAACACAACAAACACATTCGATGGAGGCCCACCACAGCCCTGAGACTCATCCCAACCCAGCCTTCCCCTCCCTCCCTGGTGGGGATTGAAGTGAAAGAATCAAACAACATGGTGGTGACAACCTAGGAATAATTCTATTTATTGTCACGACCCACAATGGGAAACAGTAAGATGATTCTCTTAAATGACAAAGTCATTAAAAACTAAAAAAGCACTAACACATTTGATGTTCATTGTTCCACATTGTCAATTCTGGGTAAAACAACAGTCATGCTGGCCCTTGTAAATTACCTTCCAGGAGCCAGAAGGCAGCATGGAAGAAGCATGCTGCTTAGAGGGTAAAAAGCAATATGGTCTACCCAAGACAGTCTGAAAGGAAGAGGGAAATAAAACATCAGAACTTGGCAGGAACCAAGGAAATGCTGTGGTTTGCATTCAACAGGTTGTGAAAACAGAATAGGGGTTTAATACTTGATTTAGGATCTGGGTGTGTGGTGCACATCTGTGATCTCTTCTATTTGGGGTGCAGAAGCATGAAGAGGACAGCCAGGGCAACTTAGTGAGACCCTGTGTCAAAATAAATAGGGAGAGAGAGAGAGAGAGACAGAGAGAGAGAGAGAGAGAGAGAGAGAGAGAGAGAGAGAGAGAGAGAGAGAGAGGTGAAAGAAGGAAAGGAAAAGAAGGAAGAAAGGAAGGAAGGAAGAAGAAAAGAAAAAGAAAAAAGGAGTAGGCTGGCGATGTAGCCCTCACCAAGCATCAAGCATGTGCAAGGTGCTAGATTCATTCCCCAGTACAGAGAAGGAAAAAATCTTGACTTCGTTTCCCCTTTATGTTTATGGAATGCTTAAGCTATCTTTTCACATGCACCATGTGAGTGTGTGCATGTGTGTGCATGTGTGTGTGTGTGTGCATGTGTGTGTGTATATGTGTGTGTGTGTGTATGTGTTGCTGGGGATCATCCAACCTTGCTCATGGTAAGCACGTGCTCTACCACTAAATTACACCCAGGCCACATCTCCTTTCATGTTAACACTGCCTGAATGGATAGGTACTATAATTGTACCCACTTCAGAGATAAGGAACTTAGTCTTAGAGGAGTCAGGGGCATTGTTCGTGATCATCTATATAATCACAAGGTTTAAACTCAGGTCTGTCCAAAGCTCCAACCCTTAACCATGGTACACTGTCCCAGATGAAATCCTCATAAACCAGTGAGGAGTAAGGTTAAACACCACGAAGTTGTGCTCATTACTGTATATTAAACATTCCCGGGAAATGTAGATTTCCGGAGTTGAAGTATTCATCTTCTCCTTTCCCTTTTCAGGGCACTGAAAATAATATCCAGTGAATAAGAGGGTTTCCAAGAGGAAGGGGTTGATAGTAAACCACAAAACATTTAAGGGTCATTACCAAGTTTTCGTGTGGAGTGCTATATTTTATTTTGTTTTACTTTTTCTCACTGGATATAGATCACTTTGTTATTTTTTTCTACATTGAATTTTTATTTTTCTCAGCATAGCGGTGCACGGAGATTAAAGGTACAGTAATACTCAAAGGCTTACAACACAAAGATCTTATGCTATATTTTCTATTCATTTCTTCTCCCTGATTCTGGTCCTTAGTGGATACAATTTGGCTACTAAACTGTAGGACTGCTTTTTTTAAAGGTTCAGTTTTAGTTCCTTTGTTTATTTTTCCTTTCTTCTGCTGCCTCCTCCTCCTCCTCCTCCTCCTTCAGCTTCATCTTCTTCCAAAGATGATAATTCATTCTACAATATTTCTTTTAGGATGAAAAATTACTGCCAGAGAAATAGGAAAACATGTCTCCTTTATAATTAAAACTCAAAAAAACCCCTCAAGCCTGCATCTCCTTTTTATAATTAAATTTTTCTTTCTTATCAAAGTTATTCATAAGATTTGTTTAATATGCCAAATAGTTTCAGCTCTAAGCCTGGTGCCTGTAGAGCAGAGCAGCTCCATCCTCAATAAACGAGGGAAAATCACAAGCATTTTGCACTGACATGGAGTTCCCCGTGGTGCTCGATCGCTCGACAGCATCTGCTCCCTCTGCTCTTCTATACGAGGCAGGCAGAGCCAACTTTATAAATCCTATCACCTAAATGGGGATCTGAACCCAAAGTGTGTGTAAGAATGCCCGCTTCCTTAGACAGCTTCGGAGCTGAGTGATGAAATACCAGATGAAACACATTTTTTATTTCTTGCAGTTTGGAATAGGGTACAAAAATGCATTTTCTTTTTAGCTAGGGCCCAAGACGGAGCCGAATATCTCACTATGGAAATGCTCACACATCCCACAATGCGAGTTGACATGAAAGACTTTGCTTTCTCCAGAATGAGAAACCCCCAAAGCCTTTCGTCGCATGATTGAAGGTGCCAGGGCTCTTCGGTCACTGGATAATATGTAGTGTTTTTCATTGTGAGGGGTGAACACATACACACGTACTCTTCGCCTCTTCGCTGCACAAAATTACCGCAGCTGCCCAGCAGGATCTTCCTAATCTGGAGTATTTGATCCGACAATGGCATTATTTCCAGTGACTGGGCTATTGTTCTAACTAAAATGCTAAAGGTCTTTAAGGTGACTTTTGTTCCTCCAATGTTATGGCCTGAATATTCATTTTTAGTTTTCATTAGCTGAGTATGAGAGATATGGTATGGGATCTGAATATTTTTGAAATTAATTGCATTGTAAATCAAACATATTTCCATAGAATACACTTACTCATCATTAGCATGCGAGAGTTTCCAGTAAAATATCTTCTGTATTATTTTTATTATTAACATATTTACACTGTCACTCCAGCCTAGCACCCTTTGTGAATCTGTTTTTAAAATAAATATGACCTGATACCAGAGTGATTGGTGCAATAAAAATGCATGATGTGAAATTAATCAAATATGGTTGGGTTCAATTTATAAGGGACACATTAAGAAAAATTATTTCTTGTTCGGGTATGCCACTCTAGTGAATCAAACAGAGCTGTGTATATTTCAGCAAGATACATGTAAAGTCCATTCATTCAACAAACATTTATTATGCATTTACTGTGTGCATCACAGGGGATAAAATCAAGCTGAGCAAACAAGAAATTCACACATGAGACAACAGAAGAGCAGAAGCAACTGCATAATTGTGGGATATATGTTGACTATCCAAGGGTTCCAGAAGCAAAAGCTCAAACAGCAGCTGTATGGTACACTGATTAAGGGTGTAGGGGTATGGATTTATTTCAGTTTTTTTCAGGAAGTGGCCATTAATTTTTGTGGGAAAAAACAAAAGCAGAGAGGCATAATTCATTGTGAAGATGGGTTTTATATTGTGTATATGTGAAGGAAATAAATTTCTAATGCAATAAAATAAAGAGAATGGAGAAAAATATCTAGCTTGGATTTTAGAGTCAGGTAGATGTGAGTTCAAATTCCAGTTCTGATACTAGCTGGGTGACCTTGGGCAAATTTCTTTCAAGACAAGGTCTCACTATGTAGTTTAGGTTGACTTGGACTCACTATGTTGCCTAGGCTGGCCTTGAACTCCTGGCAATCCTCCTGCCTCAGCCTCCCCAGTGCTAGGATTACAGATTTATACCACCACGCCTGGAAAATGCTTTTCTCTTACTGAGCTTTGAGTTTCTTTTCCACAATGTAGAGACAATAATATCTTTCTCATTGGGGTATTGCAAAAGTTTAATGAGATAATGCTCCCAGTACACATTTACCAAATGTCTTGTCATCCTGGCTGTGGGCACAGCTAGCAAAGCTGTCTAGGGAGCCACTATTGTCACAGATGGTGGCAGGGATGGACTGCTGGAGATAGTATTCCAGGTAGAGGAGAGAACATGGACAAAGGCAGGAACAGAGGACTGGAATCCAAGTATTCTGCTTACTTCTAGGAATGGGAAATTCCTTTTTTTCTTCTAGAGTACTTGCTTTAGGAGCAGACGTGAGAGCTGAAGACTTCAAAATGATGAAAGTGGCTTAAAAATAATAAAGAACTTCTAGACAGGTCATCAGGAAGAACCTAGAGAGAGCACCTGCCATTATCAAGTCTCAAGGACAAAACTCAGGACCAGATACTGTGGTTATCCCATAGACTGGGTCATCCCTTCTCTTACTTGACACTGAACTCTACTGCTTGGCACAGGTCTTGTCTGAGGCAAGCAATCAATAACTATTTGATGACCAAAAGAATAAATACCTGTGTCCTGGGAATGAAAATAATCATTTACTTCTTAATCCCTGTAGCTCCATTTTCTCAACTATAAAACAAGATCTCAGAGTGTTGTTATGAAGACCAAATGTATTACCATTTCTAAAGTGCCAAGAGCTCTGCCACAATCAGGTCCGTGTCAGTGTTTATTACATAAAAGCATAAAATTGATATGAAAGGGGCACTATGAAGAGGAAACAAGAAAACAAGTGTTTGTGGAGGAAAGGGGAGAGGAAAGAAACTTAACAGTCCACATAATGAAACCCTACCCAGACAAGCTCAGAAGACTTAGCTTCAGACTCAACGGGACTTGACTTTTATTGGGTTCAGCAGGCAGTGGGCCTAGGGAAGCCCCAGCCTGATGTCATTTCCCCTCTCCCACCCCTCTGGCACCAGATGATGGCCTTAGATAAAGGCTTAGACCAGGGCCCCATACTCTGCCTTTCCTGGACCATTACAGGGCCCTAGGTGAACAGCCTGTCTTTACACCCATGGCCAATAGCTACAATCCCATTTCCACGGAGTCAGACTATCTTCCCATCCCCATCCTCCCCTTCTTCCCTTCTTCCTTGGAATTAAATTGCTATGGCCCAGGCTGGGGTGTGGTAGAGCACTTACCTTGCATATACAGCCCCTGGCTTCCTTCCTCAGTACCTCCCTCAAAAGCCACCTCTTCCTTTTGTGGATCACGGAGTCCCCAAAATCCTACTGCCCACATCATCTACCAGAAAAGACACTTGTTCCTCAGTGCAACACCATGTCCCCTGGGCATGTTCTTAAGATGACTGCTCACCTCTTTGGGACCAATATGCAAACTAGTCAGCCTACTGAGCCTAAGCTCTGACAACTCACTAGTTCATTTATCTATTAATTCATTCATATATGTGCTTAACTCAGTCCCCTCTTTTTTCCCTTCACATAGGCCAGGGAAGTCAACATCACTCACACAGCGTCCTTGTGCTGAGAGAACTTGAAGCCTAGTCTGTCAGAGACATAATTGACAACACAGGGTAATTCAGTGCAAAGACAGAAATATAGGCAAGTAGGAGAAACCAGCAGGAGATTCCCTCATGTCTAGGAGAAGCAGGGAGAGGTCCCAGAAATAGCAACCTCTGAGGTGGATTTTGAAAGAGGACTAGGCTAAGACCAGAATAATTTTGGACTGAGCAGTAAAAAGGAACAAAGAAGTGAGGAGGGGTGGAGTTGTACTCTATGGTGAGAGAGAAGCCTGGAGTGGTAGGCAGAAGTCAGATGATGGAGGGAGTTGAATGCAAGGCCTGGGAACTTGCACTTAATTTTTATGGTAAAGGAGGGGAATGTGGCAGACCCTGTGTTGTGCCTCCCAGACCCCTTTCTGTGAAAGGCTCATGTCCCTGTCCTGGGACTGTCACCTGGAGGCAGTCCTCAGCTGTCAGGCCCCTGTAGGGACCATCTTAGCTGCAGAGTCACCTTGTCCAAAGTCACAGCCTGCCCTGTCAGGGTAGGCTGCTTTCTCTGACGATGGAGGCAAGAGTGAAAGGCCCAGTCATCTTGGCGCAGCTCAGGACAACTCAGAAGGGCCGTTCTGGTTCCAAAGCTCCCTGAATTTGACTGACACTGTGCTGAAGCTCAATTTTCAGGTCTGCACTGAAGCTCAATTTCCCCCTCCTGCTTCCTTTCCCTCTTCCATGGATACTGCTACAAGGGCCACATCACTTGAGGTATGGGCCTCAGGACTTCATTCATGGGAGGACACCTTTCCACCTCTCCTGTTGTGGGCTCTACCTCTGAGTTATTTAAACATCCTTAGGTCTCAAGTCGCGCGGAAAACACTGAATCAACCCCCCTGCAGATAGGCAGGTCTGCGGACGGGGTCCCGAGGTTGCCAGTCCCGCTGAAAACACCGAATCAGGCCGCGCCCCAGCAGCAATCCACTGCTCCCCCCCCCCCCCGCTCCTTTGGCCTCTTTTCTGTACAGCCTCCTGGTTCCACACTACAAAGATGCAGAGGACACTGGACCACCAGACCACTCTACTGGAGCTAATCAAGTTCTCAACATTTAAAGAATTCCTGCCCAGAGGTAGGGGTTTCTGAGCCGCCATGCCACTGCTCCCGGCTCAGAGGAAGGGGCTTTTGGGCCACCATCCCTACTGCTGCTCCCGGCACCTGGCCCACCTCTCCCAGCTCAGAGGAGGTGAGCTGCGCGGACGCCAACAGCACCCCCCCCACCCAGTCGAAATGAGAAAACACCTAAATAAGTCTCAAAACCAGACTTCCAGATCACCTACAGCAACCCCAAAGGGAAATGAGATGGAACACTCTGATACTCAACCACCTGGACCCGCTGAACTGGCAACAGAAGGGGATCTGGAAAAAATGAAATCAGAAATAATTTCTCAGATAACAGGAGAAATTGTATTCCTAGTACAAGACATGATTAATAAATCTAGAGAGGAGCTGAGGAACATGATGGAATCCCAACATAGGAAACAAATGGAATCCATAAAACATGCAAATGGATTTCCAGGAGATGAAAAACTCCATTGAAAGTCTACACAGCAGAAGGAGCCAATGTGAGGACAGAATTTCAGATATAGAAGATAAGATTGCAATTAATGACCAGGAAAAGAAAAATTGTTTCAAAATTATAAGGGAACATGAGAAATCAATCCAGCAGCTGCTAGACGATGCAAAGAATAACATAAGACTGATTGGAGTCAATGAAGAAACAGGAGAGAATGCAGATGACATAAAAAAACTCTTTGCAGAAGTAACAGCAGAAAACTTCCCAAGCAGGGGAAAAGAACTTGACATACAGATAAGTGAGGCATATAGGACTCCAAATAGCCTTGATCAAAAAAATTTACACATAGGTATATAATTGTTAAGATTCCAGAAACTCAACAGAAGAACAAAGTTCTACAAGCAGTTAGAGAAAAGAAACAAATCACATACAAAGGAAAGCCCATCAGAATCACAGCAGACTTCTCAACACAAACCATCAAGGCAAGAAGAGCTTGGAGTGACATATTCCAAGCCCTAAAAGAACACACCTTCCAACCCAGATTGATGTACCCTGCAAAACTATCTTCCAATATTGATGGAGAAATAAGATAATTTCATGACAAAGAGCACCTTAGGAACTTTGTGAATACCAAACCAGCACTCCAAAGAATTTTACACAATATCCTAGGAACAGACATTAAGGAACACAACCCCAGGAAGCAAAGCAGAATGAATTCATCTGGCATGACAAGAAATTAAATATAAAGGGGGAGAACCCAACAAAAAGAAAAAGTCATGGTAATACTTTATCAATACAAAACATATTGATAAGTCAATACGTTTCAGTTATAACCATCAATGTTAATGGTCTCAATTCACCAATCAAAAGAAACAGACTGGCAGAATGGGTCAAGAAGCAAAATCCAACAATATGCTGCATACAAGAAACACACTTAATTCAAAAGGAAACTCATAGACTGAAAGTTAAAGGGTGGAAAACAATACTCCATGTGATGGGAACCCGAAAAAAAGCAGGAGTAGCTATCCTTTTTGCAGATCAAGTAGATTTCAAACCAACACTGATTAAGAGAGATGAAGAAGGACACTACATCCTTGTAAAGGGAACAGTCCAACAGGAAGAGATGACAAATATCCTTAGGTCTCTTTCCGATCCTCCCAAAGCTCCAACCCCACATTGCCTACCAGCTCTAACCCTCTATCTACCTCTCCTGCTTTTCAGGTGAATTTCTCCAAAGAACTGTCTGCCCCAGTTCATAGCCTTCCCTCCCATTCATTCCTTTCTAAACGCCATCAAGCCTGGGTTTTTCATTGGGTCTCCAGTGCTTGCCATGTCATTAAATCCAGTAGACACTTTAGACCAACTCAGCTGAGCTGTGGACCTTCTCTCCTTCTTACCACCCTCTTGGTTTCTGTGCTGCTGTGTTCTGCTTGGTTTTCCCCCACCCCACAGCCTCATTTGGGGGTTCTGTTTTCCTCATCTGTCCCTTAATTACTGGTACTGTGTTGTGGGCCTGTATTTTGGGGATCTCACACTCTCGCTATATGATTTCTGCATTGTCACGAATGCTCACTGAGATATTAATAATTCCTGAGTCTCTCTTTCTGTCCAGACTTGTCTCCTGAAGTTACATCTGCCCCGAGTCACAGTGCAGGCCATACACACTCCAGATATGTGTAACTGAGCACATCATCTTCTCCTCAAACCAGCAGCTACCTCATCAGTGTCTCTGCCTCTGCCCCTCCCCAGTTCCTTCCACCTCTACCCCCTGGAACCTCCCTGTTAGCACCCCACTCAGTCACATCTTCAGTTTAAGTCTTCCCTAACGTCTGTTTCTGATACATCTCTGAGGACCTTGCGCTTGCTAGGCAGGCGCTGGCACCACTAAGCTAAACCTCCAGCCCTTTTGAGTCTATTTTAATTGTTTCTACATTCAAATCTAATGTAAAAATTCAAAATGGAAGAGATAATCAAAAGCATCATCCAGTTGCTTCTGACAGAAGGAAGTTTATAACCTGTGCATAAGTTCTTAGGAAATAATATCACCAGGCAATCTTTGATGGGCCACTTATGGGTAAAAAAAATAATTTTAGAAAATTTATTTTCAGGTCAGCATATTGTAGCACAATTCTTGAAGAAACTTTTACTTTAAATTAGTTTTATGGTAAGCCTAGAAAAGAACAGAACTAGGAGATGAACCTAGTGTTGACAAGAAGCTGGTGAGATAAAAAGAGATATACTGTGAGATCACTTGTTTTTAAGAAATGAAACTTGGAATTTATGCACCAGCTTTAAAAAAAACTTCTCTAGGCACACTGTTGAGCAGCTATTTAGATCATGTCTGAAATTATTAGTATGTTTCAAATAAAGCAGATTCCTTTGTTTCGAGATAGTGATTTCTATACCTATTTATTCATACATTTAACAAATATTTTCTAGGCATCATTATATGCTAAGGGTTGTTCAGAATTAAAGTTGAATGCCAAAAGACCTTTACTTCAGGAGACAGAACATACAGGACACATTCCTAGAGGTTATATTAAAAGATACAGATTTATACTTGGGAATCGCTGATGGGAAGGTAAAACGGTGGAGCCAGTATGGAAAATAGTATGGCAAGTCCTCAAAAAAGTAATGATATGACCCAGAAATTGTCCTTCTGGATTAATATCTCAAAATTCAAAGCTAAAGCTGGATGTGGTTTTGCACACTTGTAACCTTAGCACTCCAGGAGGCTGAGGCAGGAAGATTGATGACTGAGTCTAGCCCAGTCAATTTAGCAACTTAGTGAGACCCTGTCTTGGAATAAGAAATGAAAGAGGGCTGGGGATATAGTTTAGTGTGGATGCTCTGAGTTCACTCTTAAGTAGTGCTCCCCCCAAAAATCAACACTAAAACAGGAATACTTGAACATTTATATTCACAACAGCCAAAGATAGAAGCAGCCTAAGTACACATTGACAGATAAATAGATTAAACAAAATGTATTCATACCTGCAATGAAATATTATTTAATCATAAAAAGTTATCTTTTGTGATACTGGGGATTAAATACAGGGCGGGCCTTCACACTGAGCTACATCGCCAAACCCATTTTTGTTTTTATCCTGAGATGGGGTCTCATTAAGTTGCTAAGTTGCTCAGGCCAGGCTTGAACTTGTGATTCTCCTGCCTCAGCCTCACAGGGGGCTGAGATTACAGGTGTGTTGATTACACCCAGCTAAAAAGGAAAGTCTTTTTCTTACAGAGAGTCTCACTGTGTACCCCAGCCTGTTCTTGAACTCAACGGCAATCCTCCTACCTCAGCCTCCCAAGTGCTGTGATCACAGATATGTACCAACATGCCTGGCTTTAAAAAGGAAATTCTGAAAAAAAAAAAAAGGAATTCTGATACATGCTACAACATGGGTAAACTTCAAAGTGAAATAAGCAGTCACAGGAGGACAAATACTGCATAATTCCACTTATCTAAGGTCCCTAGGGCAGTCAAATTCATAGGGACCTAGGTAGAATGGTGGCTGTCAGGAGGAGGGATTGGGGAGTTAGTGTTTGATGGGCACAAGACTTCAGGGTGGTATGATGAAAAAGTTTTGGAGATGGATAATGGTGTTGGTTGCACAACAATTGAATGTAGCCAATCCCATTGAACTGTACTCTTTTTTTTTTAACTGTACTCTTAAAAAGGTAAATTTTATGTTATGTATATTTTAAACATAATTTTTAAAAAATGTGTACAGTTATAAGAACTTAAATTATACTAGGGACCCAAAGAGGGAGTGTTTACTTCATTTAGTGGCTAACAAAGGCTTTCTTGAGGAGACAACATGCCCAGTAGAAAGGCTCAGATATCCAGGGTCTCCATTCTGCTCTGTCACTTAGTAATTGTTTGACCTTGGATAGGTTACATAAGTCCTTTAGAGTCAGCACACCATAAGGGTAAGTCATGAGGATGCTGAAGCAGATGACTTGCCCGAATCACAGTTCATTCATCAGCCAGGTGAACTCAGTGAAGTTATTGGACATCTTTTTTTTTTGGTACCAGAATTGAACTTGGCACCTTGTGGTTGCGAGGCAGATGGGGGCACCACTGAGCTAAATCCCCGGCTGCTATTGGACATCTTTAGGTCTCAGTTTCTGCAACTATTGAGAGGTTAATGCCCACCTACTGTGAAGGTCTAATTAGATGCAATATGGGAAACCATTAGCATAGACAAACTAAGTGTTCAGTAAGTGCCAGTATTTTTATTTTCTGAACTTTATCTATAGCATGAGTTTAATGTTACTTGGTTTAAAACTTGAGTCATTTGGAGGGTAGATTGAGGCTATATGTGGAGGAGCTTCATATGGAGGTTGGATAGCACTACTAATGGTGGGTAAGATTTGGACATGACTTGCTGGAGGGAAAACCACATGAGGAAATGGCAAGAGGCCAGAAAATGTGGTTAGGGTTGATTATAATGTGGGGGATTATGGAAAAGTAAAGCTGGAGAGATAGAACTTGGACGATTTAATGAAGGCCTTGTAGACTGCTAAGAAGTACATCCTAGAGGTAGACACCATGGAATACAAGTGGGAAAGAGGAGGCTAGGATCGTGACATGATTTGATTTGATGCTGAGAATTAAATGTGGAGAATGTGTTAGGCTACCTTCAAGATGGTCCTTAGTAATCCCTGCCTCCTGATAGTCAAGTTCTGTGCAACCCTTTCTCCTCCAGTGTGGATTGGACATAGTGACTTAGCTGAGAAATGGATCTTCTTCCAGGGTACCTTGAGATGACAGTCACCTTCAGTGTAGTCTCATTAAAGACCCTAAGCTAGGGCCAGGGATTTAGCTCAGTGGTTCCGCTGCCTGCCTCGAAAGCAGAAGGTCCTGAGTTTGATCCCTGATACCAAAAAACAAAAGAAACCCCTAAGCCAGAGGTATCCAACAAGGCTGAGTCCAGGTTCCTAGCACACAGAATGATGAGCTAATAGCTTTTTTAAGACAACAAGTTTCGAGTAAGTTATTTTACAGCAATAGAGTACTCACACAGAGAGGAGTATGACCTGTTTGAAGCCCTGGCAGACTGTAGGAATGAGATCCAGTTATGGAAGCTACTAGTACTCTGAGGATGGTATAGAAGCTGGTATTCAAGCCTTAGAGTATGCTGGGGGGTGAATTAACTAGTTGTTGAGGTTGAAAGTGTAGAAAGAGAAAAGAAGAAAAAAGAAGAGAAGAAAAAAGGTAAAAGAAGGGAAGTAAAAGAGAAGAGATATAGAAGATGAGAGAAGAGAATAGAGGAGAAGGGAAAAAAGATGGAAGAAAATGGAAGAGAGTTAAAAAAGAGTGCTAGCCAGGCATGGTGGCGCACACCTGCAATCCCAACTACTGGGGAGTCTGAGGCAGGTGAATCAAAAGTTTCAGGCCAAGCTGGGCAACTTAGTGAGAGCTGCGGGGGCGGGGGGGGGGGTCGGAGAAAAAGAGGTTGAGAATGAAGGACTACATATAGGAATGTGAAGAATTGGAAAGATGAGAGGTCTACCTTTTATAATGCAGTTGAAACACTGTATCCATTGTTATAGTGTTTTTACAATAGCTCAGTGTAGTGGGTCTAATTATTGCCATTTACAGATAAGAAAACTGAGTTGTTAAATAACCTGGCCAAGGCCAAGTGGCTGGTCAGTGGTGGAGCTACGATTCTAATCCAGATCTGACTAATTCCAGATCCAGAGCTCTTAACTATAGCCTACAGTGTCTAAACTGTACTCTTTCTTTCTTAGACACGGGCTAGCATCTAACCAGGGCTGGACTTGCCTACGCATCCTGGAAATATGTACACAGCACTGGGTTAAATAAGATGGAATTTTATTCCTCTCTCAGCAAGAGATGTCTGGAGGAGGCAATCAAGGGCTAGCACCATCTTGTGAATGGTAGCTTTGTGATGCTATCGAGGGTGCATAGTTTTAAGTTTCTGCCTCATTGCTCCATTAAACAACCTCAATTCTCCCGGCCCCACATGAGTTTTGGAGCTCCAGCCATCAACTTAGGCTAGGAATGGTGGTTGGGGAGGCAGAATCCCTCTTAACTACTTAACATTAAGTAGGCTTCTTAGAAACTCTGCATAATACTTCCATGTATCTTCAAAAGCCAGAACTCTGTCACATGGTTAAATCTCAAGGAGGGCAGGGAGATGTTATTTGTCCTGAGCAGAAAGGCATGTGGTTAAAAATTGAGCTCTTAGGCTTAGGCAGGAGGATTGTAAATTCAAGGCCAGCCCAGGCAGTTAAACAGAAGCCTATTTCAAAATAAAAAAAGTCTGGGGATGATATCAGTGGTAGAGCCCTTATCTGGCATGCACAAGGCCCTGGGATCAATCCCCAGTTCAAAAAAAATTTGATTCCTGATACCAAGAATGTTGGAGGAAACAACTAGCTGTTTCTACCATAGTTGCTCTATGTGCTTTATCTTCTCCCCCACCCCTTTGATCTCCAAGTGAATTGGTAATAAAATTTAAGGTAAACTGCCTGGAATTAGCGTTAGACCAATTAAAGGCATGGTGCCCAATAGGACTGTTTCATTTCAGATGTCAGGATCAAGTTTACCATTCCCCAGGCCATCTTTCTCTATGATCAACTGGCTACTAATTTGGGTGCTCCTATGCCCCACTCAGGTTCAACAATTTGCTAGAAAGACCCAAAACTTAGCAAACTACTAAACTTATTATTGCAGCATTATTATAAAGGTTATACATTAGGATCAGTCAAATGAAGGGATCAAAGGCAAGGTTTGCCAGGGTCTTGAATACAGATCTTCTACGGTTATTCCCTGCTGTTAGAGCTCATCAAGGTCTTGATGGATTGTTGTATTTGCCAACCAGGAAGCATCACAGCTTCAGTACTCAGTGTTTTTATTAGGGTTTCATTATGTAGGTCTTGTAAATTAAAGTCCATTTCCAGCTTCTTTCTTCTGGAAGGTGGAGCTGGCTCAAAACCTCAACCTTTCAACACACCGTTGGTCTTTCTGATGACCAGCTGCCATCCTGCATTACCTCTTTAGCATAAAGTCAGGTGTGATCCAAGGGCTCATGAATAATAAAGGATTCTTACTACTCAGTAAATGCCAAGAGTTTTATATATTACCTCCCAGGAGCCCAATACAAACACCAGATTTAAAAAGTTGGTGGGGGGGACAAGTTTTGCTATGTTGCTATCCCTTGAACTTGCCATTCTCCTGCCTCAGCCTCCAGAGTAGCTGGGATTATAGGTATGTGCTACCATGCCTGGCTAAGCAAACAAGCAAAAATTCTTTTTTTTCTTTTTGAGAGAGGGTCTTTCTATATTGCCCAGGTTGGCCTCCAACTCCTGGGCTCAAGTAATCCCACTGCCTCAGCTCCTAAGTAGCTGGAACTAATGGGAGTACACTGCCATGCCGGGTTCAATTTTTTTTTTGGTACTGGTGATTCAATTTTGTTTTTTTTTTGTCATATAACATAGTCCCACCTGTGGGAGCTGCTCCTATGTGTCAGGCCTTGTGCTACGTCATTCCATCCATCTCTCCTTCCTTCCTTCAAGTGTTTATGGTGCTATATCAGCTATGCTGCTACCAGGAGCCATTTTAAAACAGTAACTGAACTTACCAAACTAGAAATCCAGGGGTAGGCAATTGTTGGTTTGGTTCAGGTAGTCACCGATGGCTGCAGATATGTAGGCTCTATCTTTCTGCCCTGCATATGGTGCTTATTTTTGTTTTTAACAAATGTTTTATTTTAGACTATTTACCAAAAAATGGGAAGCTAGTACAGGGTTCTTCAATACCCAAACCTTGTTTCTCCTATTATTAACATCTTACATTAATGTAACACATCTGTTAAAATTAATGAACCAATAGTGATGTGTTATTATTAATTGAACTCCACACTTTATTGAGATTTCCTTAGTTAGTTTTTCTTAGATTTTGCTAAATGTCTTTTTTATGTTCCAGAATTTAATCCAAGATACAAGGTTACATCTGGTCATTAGATGCCCTTCGGTTCTTGGTTGTGCCAGGTTTTCCGACATTCCTCTTTTTTGATGACTTTGACAATTTCAAGGAATATTGAGCAGATATTTTGTAGGATAGCTTCCAGTTAGGATTTATCTAATGCATTTTCTCACGAGTAAACAAACTGTGGTTATGAGTTATGAGAGGGAGACCAGAGAGATGAAACCATCAAACCATGTTGATTTTCTTTTCATATGGTCATTTTATGTTCACTACTACTGATGGCTACTACTACCACTCCAGGATCAGGTTGGGGTTCAAAGATGGAAAGAGGCAGAAGATGGAACGAGTGAAGAGCCATAATATCTGTCTCTTGTCCTTCTTCTGTTCCCCTTTTAAAAATTAAACCTGCAAAGTCATCCTTCCTTCTGATAGGGGCCAGGATGTTTGGACTTGTCTTAGACATTGACTGGGACTGAGTCCTGCCATTGGAATAAAATCAGGCATCACGGAAGAAGGTGGGTCAATAGATGACAGGCAAAACAACTGACAGTGTCAGCCCCAGGGCCTACTGTGTGTGAGATGGTGCTTCATTAGATGCCACAAGGAATCAGAGTACATAAGAGATGGGTGCTCTCTCTCTCTCTCTCTCTCTCTCTCTCTCGAACTTTATAGGAATTATGTATTGCAACAAACATTGTCTTTTAAGGATCACAATGTCAAAAAGCGGACTATCAAGTCTATCTTCAGAAGATGATTATTTATCACATGTCACACATGCTATTGACTGTAAAGATCAGTCCTAAACAGTCATTCCTAGAGGAATGGGGCATGATCTGTTTGGAAAATAAGCACTGAGTCAGTTTCTCTAACATGGCAACTTCATGTAATGCTTCCTTAGACATCTAAGTTTATTTTTTATTTTTTTTGGTACCGGGGATCGAACTCGGCATCTTGCGCTTGCAAGGCAGGTGCCAGAACCACTGAGCTAAATCCCCAGCACATCTAAGTTTATTTCTATCCAAAACAGTGGTTTGAAAGTCATATCTTAAAATACCTTTCCTTTAACAAGCTTATGAACTAAATGAGAAGACTAACAGGTGAATCAAGAGCAAACAACACAGGACTACCTAGTATGGTGGTAAGTTAGTTACTACAAGCAATATACCCCCAGGGAGTTTAGAGTTGATGCAGATCAGTGAAGACAGGCATGGCAGAAAAGCTTCAGAAAGATGGGGTCCTAAGCTGCCATGACACTATTTTTGGTCATTTCTTTCCTTTTCTGTCATGAAACATAATAAAGTTGTTTGACCTCATTTTATTAAACACCTAGTTACTTAGTTTTCTCTAATTTTCAGTTAATCTGTTAAGGCTATGTGATTTTACTTATAATTTTAATTAAATGACTTTTTTTTTTTCCGTACTGGGGATCAAACTCGGGACCTTGCGCTTGTGAGGCAGGCAGCAGAACCACTGAGCTAAATCCCCGCTCTTAAATGACTTTTTTGCATTAATGTTTTATAGAGTAGTTTTTGCCTCAGAGATTAAAATTTGAGTTCAAGTTCTGGTACTTACTGGCTTTCTGGTCTTGTGCAAGTTCTTTATCTTCTCTTGTTCTATTCCTTATTTAATAATAATTCCAACCAGGTAGGGCTGTTGTGAAGCTATAATAAGATGAAGTAAGGGGAACATAGAGTAGTGTCCCATCTTAGGAAACTGTTCGATAATAGCATCTGCTGTGATAATTGCCACATTGATGATAGAAGGGATGGTGATGTTAATATAAACTCATGGAAAGGGATGGCTATGAGGATATCCTATGTAGGTTTCACCACTTTGTCACTGTTAACTTTACAAGAATGTCCACTCACCAAAAGAAATTACATTTCCTTGACTTTTTAGTAATCATTGCTGTAGAAAAAGCAAAGACGGATTCAGGTACTTAGGAAGGTTCTATTCTATTATCTTTGAAGGCATGGACCGTGTAACTCAGATTGCTGAGCAGAGATAAGGCAACATCCAATATGAGAAACTGGCACAAGAACAAGAGATGTTGGAGCATCTGCAATTAGTTGACACTGTTTATTGGGGCTTGGAAACCAATCTAAAAGAATTTGTGCTTTAAATCAATGGTAGGTGTCAACGAGCCTGCGAGGGAATCCTCGCTAGGAACTTCTGGCTTTCAGGACAACTCAAATTTATAATAACAAAAGAGAAGTCTCTCAAGCAGAAGGCCAATCTGATCCAGTCACTTAATGCAGAATTATGGTATCAAATTTGCACATTACTGAATGACCATGGTTTTAGAGGTGTGTGTTGTAACCTAGCTGCAGATTTTAGACATTTAACAAGTTTGTTTTATCCCTAATTTGCTGTCATTTGCTTAAGTGTTTTCTGAATTCTAATTTATGCTTTTATGCTCCAGTTTGTTTACATAGCCCATAGTTCCCAATTGCCTTTATTTGGTTAAGTGTTTCTTTAATTTTATTTACATTTTTCTATATATCTTGCTTTGCTTTTATAACTCATTGTTTGGAGTGGGCTACAAATAATCATAAATTCCCATTGCTAATTAGCTTCATCCTTATGACTGATTTGTTAAGATTATGAACTTAGGAGGAGGGCAGGAAGGAAGCCTACTCATGAGTCACAGGATCATTGAATTTTAGAGCTCAAAGGAATCTTACAGCTTAGGGCATCTTTCAGATAGAATTCTGTGGTTTTACATCTTCAGCACTGGAGATTATGAAAGTGTGTCTTCTTGCTCTTGTTTCTTTATGCAAAAATGGATAAGGACTTGGTGACAGCTTTGAAAAACAAGTGAAGAATAAAGAGAAAACCCAATCAATGATGACTATAAGTAACTCATCATGCAGGCTTGAAGAAGAATCAGAAATCTGACACTTAAATGGGCTGTAGAAGAGCAGGGAATATTAATGAACACGAAGGAGGTTCTTCTTTGGAGGTAAGTAAGCAGAGGGGATTGTTTGGAACTCCCTCCTCAGCAGCTGTGCAGTTGGTAAGGATTTCAGCTTGTCTAACTGTAAGCTTGGCTATTAGCTTTGCAGTGGGGAGTATTTAAAAGTACACACAACATATGAAGGAAAGAACCTGGAACTGAGTAGCCTGCTTCATTCCAAGAATCCATCTGGCATTTAAAGAACTGCTTGTCCTACATTAAACCCTGCAGAGTAAGAGCTATTTTTCATATCTTCACACCCCAATTTTTGGTTTCAGGTATGACAGCATATGGAGTTTAGGGAAGGAACAAGGAGTCTTCTAAGAAACAACTTTCCAAAGGACTAATCTAGGGCGAGTGAGCCTAAAGTGGGGAAATCATGTTGCAGGCCCTGCTTGGAAAATCAGTTTAAGAGCAAGCTCATGTCTTCATGGGAGGTGGAAGTCTAGATTCCAAAACAATTTGAGCCTTTAGTCATTTGGAAACAATATAATGGATGAAAGGATGTCATAGATGTGCAAAGCTGTTGCCACAGTCATCCATATTAAATGACTCATAGTGATGGTGTAAGTTGACAAATGAAATCCAGTCTTTTCCTAAACAAACATATCTTTGAACTAAAGATCTCATTTATGCAGCCTCTATATATTCTGGAGGTACCTAAAAGCAAAGGCTGCCAAAGAGTAGTCCCTGGATTACCAGGAGTTGCAGTGTGTGTAAAGAAGTGTGCCAGCCTAAAAATTAGTCCTCGACTTCAGGTATGGTACTTTCTTCGTTTCTGGCTTCCTTCGGACACATTTTCTTATGTTCTTCTTCCAGCAAAAATGTACAGCACTCAGATGCACTCAGCTCAGGCTTCAAGCAAGCGAGACAACAGGGTTCCACTTTAACCGGTCACCCTTTGAGGGACACAGCGAGGCCCCAGCACCCCTGCCAACTCTATACAGCGCCCACTCGGTTACTATGGCGACCGCGGGAGGGGCGGGACCGCCATCCACTGTGTCCCCGCCTCTACCCTGGCCTTTCGAACGCTCCAATTGGGACAGCCCTTCCTTGCCTCTGTCCCGCCCCATTCGTCTCCAAGAGCGATGCGATTGGTCCGGGACGCGCGGCCTGGTGCCCAGAGGGTACCACTTCTTGACAGGAAGAGCGGGAAAGTGTACCAGGTGCAGTCCAAGGCGTGAGGCTCACGGGTGCTGGGGGGGGGGCATACGGTTGGCTTTGGAGCGAGTTGCCCCGTCCCATACACGACCCCTGCACCCATAGGCGCTAACAGTTGGAAGCAGGAGCTGGGTTGTCGACGCAACGACTAACTGGAGCGGCCCATCACTAGGAGCCAGGGCGACCCCGAGTGAGGATCCCGGGGCGCGCTCTCCAGCGCCTGGGATCTGAGGCCAGAGAGGGGTGGGCCGAGCCCCAGGGGCGGTGCCAGCAAAGGCGGCGGGAGGCGCAAGGCCCAATGGCCGCGCGCACCGCCCCCGGGGGCGGGGTGAGCGGAGCGCTCCTCCCGCCCTCCCGCTCGCCCACGCCCCTCCCCTAGGGCGCTGGGGCCGCAGTGAGTGAGTGGCACTGGCAGCCTGTCAATCCCTCAGCCGAGCGGCCTTCGAGCCTGGTTCGCGGCGGCTGCTGGCTGGGTGCGCGGCTCCGGCAGTGGCGGCGGCGACTTCTCTCGCCCCATTCATCTGCTGTCCGCCGGGCGTGCGGCCCGCCAGGGCCCTCCTTCGGGCTCCGCGCCCCCGCCGCTCCCAAACTTTCCTCTTTCACCCCCCTCGCCGCCCGCGGCCCGCCCGCCGGCCTCCAGCTCCACCGCCGCCGCCCGCCGCCGCCGCTCCCTCCCCTGGGGGCCGCCGGGGCTGGGATCCCGCCCGGCCGAGGCGGCGGCGGCGGCCGAGGGAGGGGAGAGCGCCGGCCGGCTGGGGGGGGGGCGGCGTCCCGGCAACTCGGTCGGCGCTGAGGAGCAACTTGCGCGGGGCCGCCCGGCGGGGCGCGCGGCGACGAGGAGGCTGCGCTGCGGCCGCGTGAGGGCAGCGGGTGCTGCCGCCTCCGCCTCCGCTGCGGAGCCCGGTGTTTCCGCCCGCTGCTTCTCCTCAGCCTCGGCAGCAGCGGAAGCCGGAGCCGGCGCCGGTCCGTACAGCCTGAGCCGCGGGCCCCGCGGGCCGGGCCGCCCCCTCCCCGCGCGGGCGGGGAGCGCGCGGCCGCCTCCCCCTCCCCCTCCCCCTCTTTCTTCTCCTCCCTCGTCGCCGCCGCCGCCGCCGCCGCCGCCGCCTCAGCCTTCGCCGCCTCAGCCGCCGCCGCCGCCGCCGCCGCCGCCGCCGCCGCCCGCTCCCGCCCGCGCGCGGCGGGATGGACGATCAATCCAGGATGTTGCAGACTCTGGCCGGGGTGAATCTGGCCGGCCACTCGGTGCAGGGGGGCATGGCCCTGCCGCCTCCCCCGCACGGCCACGAAGGGGCGGACGGCGACGGCAGGAAGCAGGACATTGGCGACATCCTCCACCAGATCATGACCATCACCGACCAGAGCTTGGACGAGGCGCAAGCAAAGTTGGTGTCGTCTCATTAAGCATCTTTTGTGTGTGTGCGGGAGCCGGGCCGGCTGCCGAGGCGCGGTCCGGTTGGAGCCCCGGGCAGGGGCCTCATTCCGGGTGGGAACTTTCTCCGGCGCCGCCGCCGGCCCGGCCTGGAGACCCTTGCGGCGCCCCGGGACGCGGCCGGCACTCGGCAAAGTTGCTCCCGGGCCGGGCCGGCGCACAGGCTCGCAGTCCGACGTCTCCCGCGTCCCCGCGGCCGCCCCTCCCGCGGATTTAAACCTCCCGCCGGACCCCTGCGCGCGCCGCCGCCCCGCCAGGCCCGGCCGCGCCGCAGGGACGCGCAACTTTCCTCCGGCCGCGACCACCTGGCCCGCTCCCCTGGCCGCGGGACGACCCCGCCGCGCGTGTTGGCGGCAGCCGGGCTCAGGCCACTGCCGGGCGATGGGCGGTTCCGGACGGGCTGGGCGCAAGCAGACAAGTTCTCCGGGAGACAGGCCGCCTGGCAAACTTTGCCGAGCTGTGTCACCCGCTCGAGGGCCGCCGCCGGCCGGCCGGCCTCCCGCTCCCGCTTCTCGGGAGGCTGAGAGAGACGCGATGGCCCTCCGCGCCAGTCCGCACCCAGTGGTAGCCGCCGCGGGTTCCCTGGAGCGAGGTCCCCGCGTGGGTCCGCGCCGGTGGTCGCTGAGGTCTCTGCCTGCGGGGCAGATGGGCCGCGCAGCGTCCAGGCTGGCGCTTTCGCCACTGGAGCTTACTGGCTGTCGAGAACTAGTCAACTTGAGTTTTTGTTGACTTTACATGGTTCAAAAGAGCTTTCCAAAATAGAGGGCCGGGATTAAATCTTGGGTCTAATTTAAAGAAAGGCGCCATATTATTCCATAGGTGATGCTAATACCTTTGTGTTTTGGTATTTGTTTTTTAGGAAACATGCCTTGAACTGTCACAGAATGAAACCAGCACTCTTCAGCGTCCTGTGTGAAATCAAAGAAAAAACAGGTAAGATACTGCGTCCAGCAGTGGGCCTGGAGACCCCTGAGGTGGGGTTGGAGCTACTCCTTCGACTCTCCAGTTGAGAGCTGCTGCTTTTGGGCACCGCCATCTTTGATCATTCTCTCCTTCCCACCTCTTGATCTTGAGAAACAAACTGTAATAAATCTGGAGTCGATTTCTCAATTCCACTCCTGGTGCAAAATGAAGTTGTAGGTGTGGACCAGGTTAGGTCGCTGCCCCTAGGAGGCTGTCCCTGGCTACAGGGATGGAGGGGGGGTCCCCGGAGCGCCAGCAGCCGGGTCCCCTCTTCTTTTTGCCTTTTTTGTGTCAGTTTTTAAAAGGAGCAACGGGAGACTGGATGCCCCGGGAGAAGCATCGCCTGAACTTTGTTTTACTTAGCCATAAGCTTCACCTCTACTAATGGAAGAATAGGTGCAATTGAATAGACTTCAGTAGCTTGTTTGAATTAGTGTTCTAGGTGGAAAGACTACTTTTGGTAATCCAGGAAGGGTAAGAATGTGTTTAGGCATATATAGTGTATTATGTTTATTAATACATTAAATTTTATATCTTGAATCCATTACACTTGTAATTATGCTTAGTATATAAAGTAGAAAAACGTCCACAAATACAGGTTAAACAGTTTTGAAGTTTAAGGCAGGGAATATATGACAAGACAGGTTTTGGAATGAAAACTACAGGTACATATTAGGCAAATTTTTGGCAGTTCATTCCAATTTAACTTCCTTGTCAGACTTTCAACTAATGATATTTTAGTCTCAAGGTGACGGTAAGGCTTAAGTGGAAGTAAAGATTTCATTTAAATGTTTTAGTTTGCATTTGGCGTTATCTTCCCTGTATATGAAAGCAAGTGCACTAAAAAAGCTTTACTGTTGGTTGTTTTTCTTTCTTGTGTTGGGTATGTGGTATTTTAAAGTTGCTTTTTTTAAGTTGATACAAAGAAGTAAAAGTTAAATTCAAAGATATAGTAATATCCATGTGAAGCTATTTAAATGGTTAAATGTGATTGTGTTTAAATTAAGTGTACAAATAATGGCGCACTGTGTAGGATTGTTAGGTTAATAGTCAAATTGCTCTCCTTTTAAACATTTTTTACTCTGTAATTCTAGTCCTTTCCTAAAAGTAATCCAGAAAAGATTATGGATTATTGCTGTCTATTCATTATATATACCAAACTATAATTAACAGCAAATATTAAGAGAGCCTAAAGAGTTTCTGCTTTAATTCACATGATGTGGATGATGTCTTAATGTTAAGTGATTCTTTCTAAGACGTATTTTACATTTAGAAAACTACAGTCATTGAAAATTACTAATAACTTATGGTGTGTTGATTTTAGCTAACTTTAGAATGCATTGTGATTTAAAATGGTAGATGATTTTTATCTGACAAGATATCCAGCATAACATTTTGAAGATTCTTAGTTGAGAAGTCTAAAAGTGGGTAATTCTCATTTAATTATATTGCTTAATGTCCAAGGGTTTTCTTGCTATCAGGACTCCACTTCAGTTTCTGCTGACAGCTAAGCACTGGGGTATTGACTATGTTGGGATTATTAAGATTGATTCAACTTTATACAGCATTGTATTACTAGGGAGAGGGGAATGATATGCCTCCCTTCTTGCCTCCCTCTCATGATTTGCATTTTTTTCCCCCTTTTTAAAGTTTTTGCCTAGCCATCTTGAGAACCAAACTGATTTTCATGTTTAGACATTTAGCAGCAGGCAGAATTCAATTAAGAAGTGCAAGTCTTCTAGTAGTTTATTTGCACAGGACTTACACCATTCTAAAGGGAAAGTATAGTCAACCTCAAGTCAAAGGTGAGTTAACAAGAAAGAAACAAGTCTTTTCAGAGTCTGGTATTACTGGCAGAGATCTGTGGTAGGGCTGTTGCTGTTTAAGAAGCAAGAGGTAGCTGACAAAAGAAATTTTTATGTTTTGAAAATTGTTTCTGGTTCTTTCAGTGATAACTTGTAAATTAGATCCTGGTTTTGTGCTTTGCCTAGCGGGTCCAAGTTTGAGCTTTATCTCTTTTGTAAAAAGCCAACAGCCAACAAAGAGTAAAGCCCACTGTCTGGGCAGGAGCGTCTTTCTGGCAGCCTCTCTAAGCTGGAAGAGGGATGGGATTTAAGTACTGAGTGATTGATGGGGGTGAAGGTCTTTCTCTCCTCTCCTTTTTCCTGTGACTATCCTATCCATAGCTCCTCCTCACCCTCCAAAACTAGTCTTGGAAAGAGACAGGCTGGCCAGACTCAGAGCCCTCAATTTGAAATAAAACAGCTGTGTAGACGTTAATGTCACCAAAGCAGAGAAATCCAGCAGCAAATTCCAGAGCCCACCCCTCATCTGCTTCCATAATCATGCTTCAGAAACACCACAAACTTAGAGAAAATAAGCATTGCAGCATATATGTATCTTATGTAAAACTTAAAAAAAATCATTTATGTAATCTTATCAATATAGTATCAAAGAATAATTCTTTATAATTTTGAGAAAGTTTAGTCATTTGTGAATAGAAATCAGGAACATGTGATTACTATTCTGCATAATGGAGGGATAAGGAGTTGATGAGTCTAGGAGTGGGGGAAGAAACTGTTACTTCAGTGGATAATGTCATTTCATTTATGCTTTTCTTCAAAAATAAGACAAAATAATTAAAAAATTCCATGTATTTGTGAATCTGCCAGTAGATTTTGAGGTTTCTGATCAAGCAGTGAATACTGCCAGTTCTGATGCACATGAAGGATTTAGTTTGGAAAACATCTTTTTTCCTCACCCTACCAAATAAGAAAAGATATTTTTTCCCTTCTGACAGATAAATGGGTAATCTACCACAATTATATTATTTTCTTGTTCAGAGGTAAGGAAAGTATACTTTTACTATAAGAAGCTTGCTTTTATTTGAAAATGTATTCTTTTGTAAAATTTAACATACAACTATTTTTGGGCGGAAATATATTATTGTAGAATTGTGACATTTATGCTTTTTTGAAAGCAACTGAAAAGTTATGGGCTTTAAGATTAAGGTATGTATCCATTTTAGACTAAGTAAGCCACCAGTGAGATAATTGTTTCTATGTCAAGGTTTTTCTCCTGATTTTTTAAGGCCATATTTTTCCCTCTTTTATTAAATGTCCTTGATGTCATGAAGTCTGCTATCTTGATTGTCAGAACGCTTTCCTTTTTGAAATACTCCATCCTCATAAATCTACCTTCTTTCCAAATCCCTTAATTACGAGAGTTTGAATGAAAAAAAATTTTAAGGAATAAACCATTTATTTTACAAATTAAAATGTAATATTTTAATATATGATCTGAATCATAGTATTGTTGAGAAGAGGTGGATTTAACAAAAATCAACACAACCTTTTCCTTTTTAAATGGTAGGTTAAAATACTCCTGTTGATAGCTGCCAGCCAAACTCTGATTTATTGCTACCACAAACCCTAAATAGCATTCATTTACTAGTAATGTCTAATGGCAGACATGGTTTGCCAGATTTGTAGCCTTTGTGAGGCTTATAAGCAGGACCGACTTGGGAAGATCATAAAACTTAATGAACTTCTCTACTGCAGGAGGTGTCCGCAGGGGAAGAGAAGGCCTGCCTGGCTGGTTGGGCTGGTTGAAGTATTTTTTATGTTTAAGGAGAAGAAAATTACTATTAAAAAGGATTAACTTTTAGAGGAACCCTCCCTAGAAAGAGTCATAAGATTTTTAGATAGCAAAGCTAGGTCAAGAATGTAGCTTACAAGTAAGTTTTTATGTGCATTTGGTATATGATATGAAATTAAACCTTTATTGCTGAGTGACTAGCTTTCAGAGGGACAGGGCAGTACTCTCAGTAAACATCTCTGTGTATTTAATTCTGACACTACAGGTTCAGAGAATCACTGTAGTGTTCTTTTCTGAGTCTGTTTTTTATTTAAGCCTTCCATGTAAAAAAATTGGTTACATTTTTCTCTGTATGGTGTGGTGTAATTCTTTTCTCAATGTATACAAACCAAATCTGTCAAGTAAAAATTTAGCAAGAAAAATGGAAATTATTATAAATGAGTCTAAATGTTACTGTATTTATTGCATTTTTCTGGGTTGATCTTGCACTATGCCCAATAAAATTATCATTTGTTCCAGAGTTTTGAAAATGCCGTATTCCATACATTATACATTTTTCCATTTTAATGAGCCTACTTTCTAGTTTTAAAAAACTTTAATTATGGACAACTTCTAAAATAAATACAGGTAGAAACGAAAAGAATTTTTGAATCCTTCCACGTGAACTTACTGCTAACCTTCACCAGTAGCAACAATTGGTTAATCTTTTCTCTGTTCCTCCTATCTTTCCAGAATTATCTGGAAGCAAATTTTAAGGACTTTTAATGTTTCAAAATTTCTATCAATTTTAGACCAACATAATGATCTGTTTACTTTGGGAAAACTAAGTAGTTAAACAAAAAAATAGTCAGTGTATCTTGAAAGTATCATAAATTATATTGCTTTGTCAATATATTTTCCTTAAAGCAGTTTAAGAATGTTGTCATTGTTTTTCTTATTTTTATGGATTTATATAGCTTACTGAAGCTTTTGTAGGTGTTGAGGCAGGATATATTTTTTTCTTTTCTCCTCCTCTCCCATCCTTGAAAAATAATACACACATTCTGTTCATAGAAACTATGGAGAAAATGTCATTGCCACGCTGGTTTAAACCTTCATGGTAAAAGTATCACAGAGATGTTATCTTTAAAACATGGGGCTGTTTTTCCAACCCTGTTCCTTTTTTTTTCTTCTCAATAAAAAGATATTGAACCTTTTGTCAATATTAACTTGATTTGTGTAAGTAATTCTTTTGTGTCTCAGTTTTTTAGTGAGTCTTATTTTATTACAGATTTGTGTAGTTTTGGTGTTTTATGTGGGACTTTACTATGATATTTTATTAACTTATACAACTTTATTCTGAATGAAAAGTATATATTAAAAGTATATATATTGGCAAAGGAAGCCCCATCTTGCTCCAAAGAACACAAGTTTAGGGCTTTTATAAAATATACCTGTGTACATTTTTCATACTATGATGTTTTTCATTTCATTTAATTTCACTTGTACTTGTATTTCAATTTATAAACTAAGAGATTACTTTTAAGTCAAGATTTAAATTAACACCTTATTTGACTTATTTGTATTGTATTTAGTAATATATGGTGGCATTGGGTAGGACAGAGTTACATTATATGAAGTGAGTCTATAAAACTTGAAAGCTTTTCACGAACCACACCAAAGTATTACTATTTTATACTCACACAGGAGGTGTCTATTTACAATACTTAACACATGAGTACTAACACAAGTTAAATAGGAATTTAGACCATTATTCTCCATTTCTGTATATGTAAACATCTTTATACATTTATTATTTCAATATTGACACTATGAGAATAATGTTTTATTTGTTTTCTCAGCAGGCTTGTGTTTTAGTTATTTGTCAGTGTATCAGCATGATTTAGGTAGTAACTGACTGAAAGCTTACACATCCCCCTTCCATGTTGACCTTTACAAGCATTTGCTCTACTTTAGTAGGTCATTTGAGTCTATAAGTATGAAGAGTAAACAATTTACATCACTGCGTAGTATAAGTTGGTCAGTTTTTCAGGCCTGGCTATCAAAATAGATGTTTTACAAAGTTATGGAAGTTAATCATACAAACAAATTGCTATCACAGGTAGGTGATAGTATTATATTTAGCAAATAAATTAAGAAGTAGTGCTTGGATGAGCTACAGAAAAAAAATACACCATCCTTTCGTGCCTTCAGAAACGGAACACATTAGAAAATAAATTTCATTGATATTCAAAACTTGATTTTAACAATCCTCTTTGTAGGCAGAATTGCAACCCAGATCCCTTAATTATTTTTTTCAAAGACATTCCATAAATGTAGTGTTTGTAGTTTTTAGTGGTAAGTATAGTTTGCTTTGACACTACTTTGTATATCTAGGAAAAGAAATTGATATGATAAAGTATGTTAA
Source organism: Heterocephalus glaber (assembly GCF_053883595.1). Taxonomy (NCBI): domain Eukaryota; kingdom Metazoa; phylum Chordata; class Mammalia; order Rodentia; family Bathyergidae; genus Heterocephalus; species Heterocephalus glaber. The sequence continues at coordinate 9,476,653 of NW_028258316.1, read as the reverse complement.
ATTGGCCTAGCACTTATTTTTTTGGACCGATTTTATATCTACTTGATAGAACTGATTAGTACTGAAAACCGCTAAAGTAATTATAGATAAAAATAATTGTTTAAAGTTTTATCCTTGTTTTCTTTCAGTTTAAGTTCCCTAAAAATGTTAGGCTGTTTTGAACAATAACCCTTTTTGTGTGATCATATTAATGAGGACTTGCTATACAATGTAATCCTTTTAATGCTGATGATTCTTCACAATGTTGAAACCATTATTTGGGAGACTCAACATATGTTAGGGGCAAAATGATTTTTTTTTTTTGGTTTTGTTTTATGTGATGCATCAGCTTTCAAAGCTTCTTTCTTAGGCATCAGCGTCCAGCAGGTGGCTTTTTACATTAAAAAATTCATAAATTTTAAAATCTCATAAAATTTTATTTCAAATTCAAATTAACTAATAGAGAATGTCAACATTTCCACTGTCTGTATATTAACATTTATAATAGAACAAATGGTTGCATATAGAAATTATCTGCAACATAATCTAAATTAAGATTCTAAACAGGCATTACAGATGCTGGTAACTTTGGCAATTATCATTTTGTTTGGTGAATAGTAGTAAAACAGTGTGCGGTAAAAGTGTTTAGAGAGAGAGGATAAATAAATTGAACAGTTTTGCAATGCAAAGTGGTTTGTGGTGTTTTTGAGGATTTCTTGGCTCTCTCTTAACTGCTATTGTGAGCCTGGAGCAGATTTCCCCATTGCTAATGCCCTAGAAGTATTAATTCACTTTGATATGCTAATTAGAGGGCATTATGCAAGAAATGAGATTAAGTGGCAGCATGAAGCCATTTGCCTGTCAGTAAATTGAGAGCTTTAGCATCAGGAGGAGCTTTTTTTTTTTTTTTTTAGTTTCTCTTGGTTTTGCATATAAATAAAATTGAAAGGTCTAGAGAAGCTTCTAGAACATTGGTGGATTATTTCCTCCTTTTATGATTATTTAAAGGTAATGTTATAGAATATTAAGTTTTCATTGTATTCTCTTTATATGAAAAATATTTAAGAGTTTGTGTTATCTAATACCTTTTTCTTAAAACATAATTTTAGCATAATGGCTAGTGTACCATTATCACTTAACTTTTCAGCAGTGTAAACTTGTGTTTGTGCACCAGTGTCACTAACCTGAACTTCCCAGGAATGTTTTCTTCACTAGGGATGGAAGAAATTGTTGAATTGGGCTTAAAGAAACTATATTAAATGACCACTAAGATTCTTACCTGAACCCATAAAAGCTGGATCGATTAGGATCAGTGCTTAAATTCTGCCACTTCCATGACCTGTGGAATTTATGTTTTTGCATGCATTTGATATGTAAGGTTATTAGTTGATGTGTTTGTTGAAAATGGAGTTTCATATTTGATTCTGGTTTTATTAATCTGGTTTGTTAGGTCTTTGAATTTGTCTTTATAAAGCTACTCTTGTGATTTTTTTTCATCTTTTGTGAAGAAATGAATGAATACTGGGAAGGGTGTAAAAAGGAAGAAGACAGAATTTCTTTGGACCTTTGAACAGATTAAGTTTTCCTTAATCATAGAACTTTTACCAGCATACACCATTGATAGAATTGCGAAAACCAGGCCTAACTGCAAATCTCTGGGCATGGTTAGATTGA
>NW_028258316.1:9397500-9470000 GCF_053883595.1 Heterocephalus glaber | reverse complement strand
GATTAAATGGTCACTGATTTTTATCCATCACTGTGTTCAGCAATTCAAGCAAGAGTTTACTACTGTAATGCTTCAGTGGATAATATTTGGAATAGAGTAACTGTTTTAATGAGGTTCATCGAGAAAGATTCAGCAGGGAGCGTTTCAGGTGTATTATGGCTTTTGTCATGAACCACGGCTCTATAACATTAGAGAAAAAGCTTCAGAGACCCACTCATCTCAGTTAATAATGATAATAATAAAAGAGCCAAAACAATAACTGAGAAACTCCACCTTTCTAGTAAAGTCTAAGCAGAAAGATAGTAAGTATAGGCAGATTGCGTGTTTTTAGGAAACTTAGTAGGTAAATACCATTTCTGTAGGTTAAATTTCCATCACATTTTTAACTGTCCCAATATTGATCACCTTATAGAGGAATGAGACTGAAGTCGTAGTTATTAGTATAAAGAGGGTCAGCTGCAGAGACTGGTACTGTGCAGAGGCTCTCATGGTAATGATGCTGCTATTTATAGATCCCCATTTCATTAGTTGCAGAGTTTCAAGGAAGAGATTTTCTCTAGGGGAAATGGATACTTGAAGTTCATTTTCTTCCTCACATTAAGGCAGAAACGTGAACAACCTTCAATATAGGACATGTGATTACGGTATTTTTTACAGGGGCAGTTTATTCCCTAAATATATTTGCTACAGTAAATGTTGTAAATTTAAAACATAATGTAGGAATTCGGAAATGCTGCTTGCTATTCTGGCTAAGTACTACTTTATGTACATTGTTTTATTACCCTTCTTGTCATTTTTTTCTTGTAAAAATAATTAAATTTTCAGAAACTGCAAAGCTGAGTATAATCATGACTGTATTCCCTTTCTTCAGAATACTCTAAGGCCTGCGAAGGATTGCAAGAAGTGCAGTTTCCAAAAAAGTACAGTCCAGCCACAATGTGTATATGTGTATATTTGTAATATAAGTAATTGTCTTGAATTCTTGACATTTGACTTATTTTTTCTCCTTTAAGAGAATATTTACTTAGTTAGTATTCATTTAATTAGAACTGACTGTTTAATGTTTTCTGGGAGGGTATTTATGGTATTTTCTTTGCTATATTTGCATTCCAGAAATTAAGTCCCCCTGCCATTATTCGGCGAGCCTTTCATACATTAGAATGATGAATTGAAAGCAGAAATGGGAAAAAGACTGCAATGCAATGAAAATTTAATCAGCGTCTTCTGCTGCTTTAATAAGGCAAATAATTCTTATTGGCCGCTGTGTTAAGGTTTCTAATATTTAATTCATAACAAACCTTGCATTATTCTGCAGTAGCATCGACAGCTCCACTTTGCTGCCTGCCAACAGGCAACCATAAAAACTTAAAAGCAGATGTAAATGTCTAAAACAAGGAGAATGATTAGATCTAAAGCAGTCAAAAAAAATCAACAATATTGTGAAAGAGTTTGATGGATTTCTATATTTAGTGATGCAAAAATGATATTAATTAAACTCTTGGGCAGATTTTTTTTTTTTTTTGACTAGAGGTAACATTTTACAAACCATAGCCTTTAGTGCCTGACCAAAGACTCAGGAAGAAAGCAAATGTCAATATAGTATTTGATAATAAGCTTCTTTAAACTGGACACAAACTGTGCCACTTATACTGGAAGTATTTTATATTCCTGTGCTGAAATTGAGCCAGTGGAGTAAAATATTTTATCTTCAATTAACCCAGTTTGAGAAACGCAGTAGCTTTTGCAGTCTAATTTTTGCTTAAGATGCCCCTTTAAAAAATTGTCACAGGATTAAAAAGAATATATGCTTTTATTTCCTAACCTGAATTTAATGATTCTGTAATAGTAGCATTCATCTTCTTGGATTACTATCTAGATTATCAGAGTCTTTTGTGTGAGGTTGTGTTGAGCATTAAGTTGGACCTGCAGGAATGAACAAAAAGATATTGTTACCGATTACATGTAAACAGTCTGAATCATTCAAAAGGATGTGGAGAAGAGTATTTCTATAGTGTGAAGCTAGAGAAAATGGCAACCTGCCAAAGCTAGGTGCAAGCTCTTGTTACATGGAAGGGTTGGGCCTGTTCTCATTTCTTCTTGAAATGGCTTAATTGGTGTCAGCACCCCAGGGATAAAGGCCTCTAACACTGAAATCCACACGATTCACCCTGTCTCTGCTCAGTGTAGGGAAACTGGTAACAACTGGTGGTGAATGAGGAGTGAACGGTGCTGTAACAATACTCGATGATGTTTGGGATGACAGAAATTAATACGCACTTGCTTGAAGAAAGCAATGATTAATGGCAGTGAGCACAGGAACGCCGTCCCTCCTTTTACTCCACTTTGATGGGGATTGAAAAGCAAAAGGCTGTTTTCATTCTCTGTAGAAAGCAGAGGTCACACAGAGTACATTATAGCAATTTTTCCTCTCTGTTTTTTTATTTCATAAATATTATGATAAGCATAGATTAGATAGATTTTTTTTTATGAAAGCTTAAAAGGATATTTTATGTCACTTAAACATTGTTGTTTATGCATAAAGAAATCACACATTCTTCACTTGTTAGATCATTTCCCCTCATGTCAGAATAATTAGTGTAATTAGGAATTTAAAAAGCCCACAAACATGCAGTTGTATTAATGCTGGTTACCGTGTTATAACTGAAATCAAAAGGAGTTAGTTTTCTAAAGACTGCCAGGACAGGTGGGACAGAAATGTTGGGGCTTTCACCATTTTTCTGCCCCTCCCCCTGGTTTTTCTCCTTGAATGTTTGACATAAATATATTTTGCAAGGTACTTGCACTTGTCAGCAGCTTTCTTAGCCATTTGATAAAGATTCTTTATTCTACAAGAAAGCCTGAAATAACAGAACTGTACTTTGGATAATGAATTCTTCATCTGTGGAGAACTTTAAAACAAAGTACAGTGTTGGCATTTTTTTCTTTTGAGTGAGAAGGCTGATATATCTTTTGGATCCGACAGGAAGACATAAATTAATAGAGTTCTGGAGTTCAGTTTCTCATTAATAATCCATTTTGTCATGGTTCTTGGCATTGTCAGCCTAGTAGCTGGTTCATATTTTACTAAAGGATAAAAGCAGATTATGTCTTAAGGGACGAAGCAAGAATAAAAAGTTTATTGCCTTTTGGGGGAAATACATGATATAAGAATAATATTGTTTTGCAAAAAGTTTAAATTTTTACTTAGAATAACTCGCACATTTTTCTTAGGTAAAGCTTGTAAGATTTGAAATGGTTCTTGGAACCTTAGGATATTAGATATTAGAGTTAGATCTTGCTTACAGTTACCTAAGCTATTTGCAAAGGTTTAAATTTTTCAGGGACAGTTATGGTAAATTTAAACCTGTTTTTATATTTTATTTTTAGAACTCTGTATTTTAGGATACAATTATAGTTCAAAGACAAATGCAGAAAAGCCACTGTTCTCTTTGCACTGATAAGTCTAGATATTCAATTATCCCTGCCTAGTTTCTTACACATGGCTACTGGGGAAGCTGCATTTTTAGTCATTTAAGAAATCCAGTCAATAAAACAACATTATTATTTTTAGTTTGAGAATCCTGCAATTATCTTTTTTTTATTTTTAAATTTTTTTTTATGGAGGCTCTGGGAACATAGACATTGACCTTGGTAACAGGTTCTCCTAAATTGCATCATTTAAAGTTGTTCATATTTGAATTTTAAAGAAATTATTTCTTACAAAAATTGAAACACTACATTCTTCCTGATATCTAAGATCACTAGCTACCTCAGTTCCCACATTTAAGGACAGGAAATGGGTATAAGTAATACCAGTTATCTTCTTGCATTTAAGAATATTTATTTATTTTTACTTTTTTGAGACAATCTCACTAGGTAGTCTAGGGTGGCCTTGAACTCACAGTGTGGCCCAGGTTGGCCGCAAATACACCATTCTTCTGCTTCAGCCTTCTAAGTGCTGGGGTAACAGGTATGGGCCACTTACCTGGGAAGAGGATTTATTTTTAGTGTGTTATTTATATTACAAGTCTTTTACAGGCACATTCTTAGAAATAGATAACTGAAGAATGTGTTTGATCCTTGAGATGTGGGTCTTGTGCTGCTATCCCATTATTCTCCCTTTTTGTGTGTTCACTTTAAAGCCTCCAGTTAACACATCTGGGTATGGTATACAAAGTCATAAATCTAGAGTTGATTATAGAGGTAACAAGCTATGAGAAATAATTCTTTGTGTTATGGGGTAGAGGAAGAAGTTTTAAATTATGATCCAATGGAGAGAATAAGGAGAAGTTTTACTTTACTTTGAAAGGCTTGTTTTTATTGTAATTGGTAAATCTTGATGTTTTTTGAGTCATTAACATTTATCATTAGATAAAAACTGGCCTAAGCTAATACTGATAGTTGTATTCTGCAAAAATTCATTTAGGAATGGAAGACTTTTTAAAAAAATTTTTTAGGGAACTGTAAGCTTTTAGAAGGCAGGCACTTATCTATCTAGTTTATATCTCTCTGTATCTGTCTATATATTTTTAGCACAGAATGTGCTTAATAATCTTATTTTTAAATAAATACATGAGTGCCTTCTCCATTCATTACCTGATATATACAATATCTGCTGAATACATTAAACTTGATATTACATCCTACTAATTCTTTATATAGAAAATTTTTTTAATAATAGCAAGTACAGTATATACAATATAAGAAAACTGCCGTAAGTTCTTACCTGGATCTTAAGTAATTTATATGTAAATTATTTGTAAAAGTAACTTATATGTATTACTGCTCCTATTGCTATCATTAATGATAATATTCTAAAAAGAGAAAAATCTGTGTTGAAAACTCCTGAAAACATGCTTAGAGTTTAATATTCACCTTTAAAGTTTTTTTTTTTTTTTTTTTTGGTACTGGGGATCGAACTCAGGTCCTTTCGCTTGCGCAGCAGGCAGTGAAACCACTGAGCTAAATCCCAGGCCCTAAAGTTTTTGTTTTAAAACTTGAGTATGATAAGGCCAGGGATTTAGCTCAGTGGTTCCGCCGCCGCCTGCCTCACAAGTGCAAGGACCCGAGTTCGATCCCCATACCAAAAAAAACACAAAAACTGAGTATGATAATAATCTATTTCATAACTAAGAAATATTGGAGTGTTTCCAAATAAAAGTTTTGAAATATGATTCTTTAAGACACGTTTCTCTATAGAATTGGAAAGGACATTTGTTTTAGTATATTATGGTGAAATCTTAAGATTTTGACGAGACATTTTGCTGACATAGAATATTTTGTCCATTTTGACTCAAATAAGTTCATCTGTCATAATGATTGATTTATATTCATTTTACTCTGTACAGTTTCTAACTGAGTTTTCTGTCTATAAGGTACAGAAGTCCCTATTTAAAAAGGCAAAAGATTTATGCGATCTGAAGAGAAACCAGAGTATAGAAGTCCCTATTTAAGTTAATGATAAATTAAGTAATTATCTTCATAGGTGACAGACTGGTCATGTGTAGTTGACTAGTCCACAGATTAATTTAGGATTAGTTAAATCTAAAAGTACTATGGTTATGAGTTTTTAAAATGAATTTTAATTTTAAATTTGGGCATGATTGGAAATAATATAGTAAGGTATTATTTACTAAGTTACTATAGTTTCTTATTCTTTTGAATTTAACTTTATATAACTTATCTGTATTGTAGTTCTTTTTGAACTGTTTACTTCCTACCCTGAACCAATCACTGATCTTTTACTTAACAGGTCAAAAGAGTTGAGAAATCATATTTTGTATTTACTTGTTTTGTTAACAGGTAACCCTTTCAGCAATTCGAAAGACTTGGAAAACAACTCTTAACATATTTGTAGTGGAGCGCGATCAGGATTAATTATGTTGTAGATTTTCTCAGTTTCACTTCTAAAAACCAGTGCAAATGGACCAGGGATTTAGCTCCATGGCACCATGCCTGCCTCTGCAAGCCAAGCGCAAGGTGGAGAGATAGATTAGTCATTTTGTGGTTCAGGTATATATCTAAATCTCAATTGATAACATTATACTAATTGCCAACTCTTTTGGTTCATGAAAACCATCAAGACAAGGAAAAGTCAGAAGTATTTGAGTAGTGAATACATTGGACCCTTGACTTTCGAGCTCGATCAGTTCCCGAGGGCTGGTTGTAATTCAAGTTGGATGTAAGTCAGTACAGTTGAGATCTGGATGTTTACCTGGGTAGATAACAAAAGGCAGATAAATCTTCCATTAACCTAATTAACTCCAGTTGTTCGTTTGTCTGTCTGGTCGTAACTTGAGGTTCCACTGTATTCCTGTTTTGTTTTTATTCTTAAAAAGTCATAGAATTCAAGTATCTAATTTTTTCCATGTAATTCTTAATAAATTTGTTAAGACCGCCCTTCATAAGTATCTACATTTCTGGTACTCCAATTAGATCAGGAATCTATTTTGTTTTGGGTGGGGGAGGGATTATAGTTTCCTGTGTATCAAATGTGATGAAAGTAGTGGACCTATCCCCTCTTCTAGAAAATTGCAGTGTTCATAAAAAGTAATAATTTTGTAAAAGCAGACATTTTTTAACATACTGTATTCCAACTTCAATCTACTTTCTTCTTAGAAGGCTAATAGCCTACATACAACACCTGCGATTTCTGAACTTAGTGAATGACTGGCTGTCCTGAGGAGAAAGAATCAGGAAAACAGAACAGAACAATTATCCGAAAGGTAGAAGCTAGCAATAGGTAGTAGTAGTCTAGACTTAGGTAGTGGACTGGAGACAAAGGACAGGTGTTAGAAAAGGGAGATCTGAAATTTGGGCCCTGAGTTGTTGAAGGACTCACTTGGCAGTTATAACCTATGTTGTCTTATAATAGTATTGGCATATATCCTGGGTGGCATAAGCTAATTATGGGAAGAGAATCTGTTCTTTATTGACAACTCTTGTTCCTTGGTGCTATGGGATTAAATTTTTACTATATTATAGAATTCTTCTAAAATACATGAATTCCTTATATATGTAAAATAAGTAGGTTGAGCCAGATGTGGTGGTGTATGCCTGTAATCCCAGCAGTTTAGGAGTGTGAAGCAGAATTGTGAGTTCAAACCCAGCCTGGACAATTTAGTGAGACCTTGTCTTTAAAAAAAAAATGCTGAGGCTGTAGCTCAGGGAAATGGCCCTGGATTCAGTCCCCGGTACCTCCAAAAGTAGATAATTTCTTGGGTAATAATCTGTATTTCATTGTTACACTTTCCTGTATGAAGTTTTTTGAGGAAAATAACTAGATCAGCAATTCTCAGTTTCTTTGATCTCAGTACACTTTTATGTTCTAAATGGAATTTTTCTTTATGTAGATTTAATATTCATCAATATGTACTGCATTAGCAATTATAACAAACAAAATGTTTTAGTTAATTGTAATCCTAAACCTATGACATGTTGGCATAAATAACAATATTATAATCATCTTGTCATATATTATCCTAAATAGCATTTTCCAAAACAAGGCAAAACAAAATGATGAAAAGAGTTGTATTGTTTTACATTTTTGTAAATCTCTTTAATTTCAGGCTTTATAGATGATAGCTAGATTCTCATATCTGCTTTTGCTTTCAGTCTTTTTTTGTATAGTTGATGCATGAATTTATTATATGACCTCACACAAATACATATTTGGAAATGGGAAGGGTATTTAAAACCCTTTAAAGGTGGGCATGGTGGTGCTTGCCTATAATAATTTCAACACTTTGGGAGGAGGATTGCAAATTTGAGTCCCACCTGGGCATCTTAGTGAGACTTTGCCTCAAAATAAAAAATAAAAAGGGCTGGAGATGTAGCTCAGTGCGAAGACCCTGTGTTCAATCCCCAGTACTGGGAAAAAACCAAAACCAAAACAAAACACCAGTCAATAAACTTTTTCTATTTTGTTTCATTAAAATCTTAGGGTGTGGTTTATAGCTCCTCTGCTTGTGCATGGTTTTGTAATATCATGTCTTAATCATTTGGAAGATACTGGTTCACTGGTACTATCTTCTAAATGTTAACATGTTTTATTATACTGTATCAAAAGTTATATTTGTTAATATTTCCAAACTCATCACCCCTCTTCCCCCAACACCTCCAGCCTGCTGAGCATTCTTTCTACCACGAGTTACCCCTCTAGCCCTAGAAAAGTTTTTAAGTATTGGGAAACTGTCTTGTTCTTAGTGGTGGACACAAGTGTTTCAAAATTCTAATTTTTGCTTAAAAGTTTTGGATTTTATCATTAACAGCTAAACTGTTACTTGTTTTTCCTGGAGTAGCAAATTTACTTGGTTCTCTTTTGGAGGGGAGGAGGTTTGTGAAAATATCTAAGTGGAAGTATCCATAGTTTGTCAATCTTTTTTTTTTTTTTTAAGCAGGTAGTTCAGCTTGCAACTCACAGTTGTGCTAGTGCTTTTTCTTTTGTAAGCAGCAGAATGCTTTGTGTATAATTCCTCTTGTGTCACATGAAATATTAAAAAGATGTGTACTCAAGGTGTAATCAGTAACTTTTACTCTTTCATCAAGGGCATTCTGAAGTGAAGCTAGTCTCTTTTAAATTGCAGTGCCTGGTAGTGAAAAATACATTCACTGTTAGTACAAGGTGGTGCCACTTCTTTTTTTGTGCTAAGGCACTGCCATTTTATCCACCTTTGCTTTGTGCACCATCACTGTAAATGTCAACACAGTGAAAAAGGCCACTTGTAAAAATAATCTTGACAGTGGACTCTTGAAAGGGTCCATAAACCACCTTTTGAGAATGCAAGTCTATGAAAAAAAATATCATATAACTTATTCGGAGGCCTTTTTTATTTTTAAAAATCTTTATTTAATCTGCGTGGAAAGATTACCTGAAAATAAACAAGTAAAGATCAAGACATTACTGTGATCCCAGGAGGTATTTGTTAAATGCCTCTGTATGTGTGATGTTCTGCTGTATATTCAGTGTTAAAATAGCTTTTGCCCTCAGAAAGTGGACCCTATAATCAGTCTTACCTTTACACATACAAATGAAAAGGACAGATTAACAGATGTACATTTGTTGAGTCCAAATTTTCCACCCAGAACTAGTGTAAACTTCCTGGGGTTCCTGGGCAAGTTGTTTACAAAATAATGGAGTTGGGTTAGATTTCTAACTCCTTCAGTTTACTATTCTGTGATTCTTTTGATTTTTCTTTTACTTGTATGAATTGATTACTAATCAGTTGTTAATTGATTATTTAACTAATTCTTTTTCTTTTTTTCTTTGCAGTACTGGGGATGTTCCCAGGGCCTCACACATGCTAGGCAAATGCTCAGCTATTCAGCTACATCCCCAGTCTTAAATTTGTTCATAAAGCTGAACCAATTAGGTGTAATTTGTGCATCTTGTCAATCACATAGGTTAAGCATTCAGTTTTTGCCGTGTTGAAAATAAAATGTGTAGAAGAAGTGGAGAGAACTTGTAAATGGAGGCTTCTAGAAGCAAGTGTGGCAGGAAAGGAAAAATGTGGGAAGTGGGGGTGCACGTTGCAGGGTATTTATTTTATTTTTTGTGGTGATGGAATGGAACCCAGAGCCTTGAGTATGCTAGGGAAGTGCTCCAACCTTACTCCGTGAGTGTTTACATACTAATTTTAAGTATCTCTGGATTCAGCATCTCTATGTCCTTTCCTAGAATGGTAGAGAAGGAAAATTTGCATTCAGAAGTAACACTAAGGCCTGTAAGTAAGTTGGAAAATTTGCCAGTGATATGCCCTGGTATGGCTGTGGGTAGTATGAACTATTGAAAAAAGTCTCCAGAGTAAAAAGTGGATCAGAACATAATGTTGATTCTGAGGTTCTCTTAGCTCCATTCTTTCCGACCATAGAGTTACTTCTTTTTGAAGGGGGAAACTGTACAGGTTTAGATTTCAGAAAATATTTTCACTTTTTACTTAATCACCTTAAAATATTTTATGATCTTCCTTCTGACATTCTTAAAGAAGGAATACTTTTCAGTAAGGCAAAAATGACTCCAAATCCAGGATCTTACTCATCCAGCACAGAGTCAAAGTCCATTTATTTTTTTCTTTTAAAAAATGCTAGTAAGGGGCTGGGTCAACCGTGGAAGGTGTTGTTTAGATCCTTAAAAATGAGAGAGGGCTCTTGTGATTCAGTTCTGTGTTCAGCCAAATCAAACTGGGCTGTTCTTGTGGCAATATTTAATGAAAAAAGACTCCGGAGATTATGTATTTTGGAAATATTTGACAATATTAGTAACATCAACTACTGACGAAAAAAGAACCACCTCTTTGGCAAATCTTTCACAGTTGTGCCAAAAAAAGCAGCTTTATTGGAACATTTTCATAAACTATCATTAGTTATGCAGCAGCAGCTTCACAAATCAGAAATAATATCTTCAGGCACTGCTGTCAAGTGTTATTCAAATAATACCAGCCTCACATTTGAATAACAGCAGACATTTTGAATTAATTAATCAGATGAGATAGTCTAGGCCTTTTCTCATTAGTCTCTGGGTCAGGCTTGGGAAGATATATGCATTGGTGATGATATACTTGTCTTTAATCGTGATTTATGAAGATTTAGGATTGTGTGTGATTTGTCAAAGGTTCTGGGAAAAGGCTGGTGCATATTTCATTACCTAATCTGAGATTGATTTTATGATGCTAAGAGATAGCACACTATTGTTCAAATGTGTGAGAAGTCCAGGAAGGCACAACATCTTAGGCTTTTTTACTGGCTTATCTTTGCAACTGTCAAACAATGCTATAAACTTTAACTGCTTGTAGTTAACAATTCCTGCTTTAATTATAGGCAGATTTTTTTATTTTGTCCAAAGGGAGACGTTTCAATGGTTATTTAGCTAAAATGCATAGCAGACATTATAACTATGACCTGGTATAAATCATGAGCAGAGTTGGTAAATTTCATGGGTTGGTCATGGTGAAAATATAAAATTTCATGGTTTGGCAAAGATTAATAGAAAAATCTCATTAAAATGGTAGAAATAGTAGAGGAACAAGAAGTAAAGTTACTCTTCTTACATGTTACTTTTCCTTTCAGTGCTAATTTTAGCAAAATTGGGATATAAAATATTTTTCTCAGTTATTCAAGGAACATTAGTATCTTACTATTAAATAAAATAATTTATATGAAAATGTCTAGTACAGTGCCTGGTATATAGTAGGTACTGAATATTTGCTAATTTGCTTTTCACCTTTTCCATTTTAAGATTAAGGCACTGCTAGCATTGTTTAGCCTTTACATTTTATTTTTGGTACCGGGGATTGAACTTGGGTCCTTGTGCTTGCACCGCAGGCGGTGAAACCACTGAGCTAAATCCCCAGCCCCTAGCCTTTACATTTTTAACAACTTGAATTTTTAATCCTATTGGGTCTTAATTCCTTGAATGTTTTATTTTAGATAGTGGAGTAGCAGAGTGAAAAGCTGTCTATCATCTTAGCAGACTAGATGACCAGGGAGACCCTAATATGACATTAAATTGTGCACACTTGCATAATATATTATGGGGACCAGGGCAGGGTGTAGTTGGTAGATACAGGAGAATTTATTAACTTTTTAGTACTAGTGAAGCATGTATGGCTTAATTCATAGGGGACTGTTATGGTTTGGCTGTAGATGTACCCCCAAAGCCTCAGGTGGTCAGAGGTGGCTGAATCTAGAGTGTATGTGATGCTGGGATTAAGGACACGTGATTACTAAACCAGTCCACTGATTGGTTTGGCACTGCCCTAATCCTGGGTAGTTTGGGTAAGATAAAAGGGGCAGAAAGATGCTGTTAAGGTTCCCTTGTTTTTTGTTTTTTTGTTTTTTGCCATATCTGGGATCGAACTTGACCTTGCCCTTGCCCTTGGGAGGCAGGCACAGTGCCACTGAGCCCTTCCCTCGATGTTTTTGCTGTCTTCCGCTGCCATGAACTGTTGCTCCTCTGCTATGCCACCCTGACTTGGACCCAGTCAATTATGGACTGAAACTATACAAACTGTGAGCTAAATAAACCCTTTCCCCTTTAACTTTGGGAATTGAGTATTTTGTCTCAGCAACGAGAAGAGTAACTAACAGATGGACTTCTGATCATCTGCCTCTTTTTTGTTGTTGTTGTTGTTGCTGTTGTTGTTGTTCCCGGGAATCGAACTCATGGCCTCACACTTGCCAGGCAGGCGCTGTGCTGCTGAGCAACATCCCCAGCCCTCATCTGCCTCTTGAGGGCAGTTTAATGCCTGTAAGTTGAGTGTTTTTTATTCTACTCTCAAGAAAACTGAAATGCATGTTACATGACATGTAAGGAGTAAAAGGTGATTTTCAAACTTGTCATACAAATTTAAAAAATGTATAGTACTTCTGTTTCCAATTTAAGACAGTACTCTCTCTCTTTTTTTTTTTTTTTTTTTGCACTGGGGATTGAACTCGGGACCTTGTGCTTTTGAGGCAGGCGGCACCACTGAGCTAAATCCCTGGCCTAGACAGTACTCTTCAAGTACTGCTTGGCACCTCTTAGCGCAATTAGAGGCAGACAATTCTAATTGATGTTCACATTGGGGAAGGTAGTTTATAAATAATAAGATGTTGATATTTGGAGAGATGATATTTAAGAGTATTTTGGGAGGCTGCTTGATGCAGGAGAACAATACTTGGAATTCAGTAGAACTGAGTCTCACTCTGAACTGCTTCTTAATTGATTTGTAAGGCTGGCAAGTTACCTAATTTTTCCCGAGCTTTAGTTTCCTTTTCCCTAAATTGAGGCCATTAATACCTAGCTTTCATGGTTGTTGTGAAGATTGGAGGATACCATGTATGTAATACCTAATGAGGTGGGTACCTGGTATATATAGTTGCTTAATAAATTACAGCTATTGCTGTTATTTATTTGTTCATTTATTTCTTCAAGAAACATATTGAGGACTATGTGTAAGTGACATAAGTAAGACAGGCAAAAAGCAAATACTTTCTATTAAGAAATAGAATGATGATACATGTGGATAAATACAAGCTGGAATACTAAGAAATAAGAGGCAGGAGAAGAGACAGGAAGGGACAGCATGACTAAGGCTTTAATTCTGTGTAAGGGAATAGGATCTTTATACTTCGGGTTGATACCAATGAGTATAATCAAGGAAATAATGTTAGGATTTTTACCTAGTTTACTTCAAAATACGTTGGAAGGAGTATTCTAGATGGAACCTTTTGTAAATCAGTGTGATGGGTACTTACAGTGGGTTACCACAGGGATGAAAAAAGGGAACAATGATTTAAACAAACTAAAAAATGAGCAGGAAGGATTAGAAGGTTGATTAGACTATTTTTGTCTTCATTCACTTGGTTCACTCCTATGTAGTCTAAAGATTCTAACCCCAATATCCTTCCAGAAAATGTTTTGACTATCTTATGTACTCCAGTAGAATGTTTTTTCTTTGCTGTTGTGCTTAAGACATCGTTTTAATTATGTATTTAAGTTTCTTTTGCCTCTAGTAAATTGTTTCTGCCTTGTTCACTGTTTTGTCCTCTGGCACATAGTAGGAAACACTTAATATCTATTTGTAAAAATGAATTGAATGTAGTACGTGAGGGAGGAGAAAAGACTGCCTGTTAGTTTCTAGTAAAGGTGACGAGGTGAGTGGTTATCATCTGAGAGAGGGTAGAGTGGAATTGCAGGGTCATAAGGTATGTTTATTATTAACTAGCTAGATAATGTCAAATGGTTTGCCTAAGGGTAGTAATTTATAGTCATTCCAGCAGTGTATATTTGATCTATTTGCTTGAGAATATTTGTTTTTTATATTTAAAAGTAACACTGAATTTTCAAATGTCACTGAATTTTATACTTTTACTAAAATGGTTAATTTTATGTTCTGTGAATTTTACTTAAATATAAAATATACACTTCTCTGTAGTTCCAAAACATTTTCATCACTTCATAAGAAACTATGATACCCATTATTAAACAGTCACTCCTCATTCTTCCCCCCCATTCACTGCTCACCACCAATCTGTTTTCTAGCTCTGGATTTATCCATTCTAGATGTTACATATAAATGGACTCATATAATATGTGGTCTTTTTTTTTTTTTTTCTGGTGCTGGGGATCCAACTCCGGACCTTGCGCTTGAGAGGTAGGTACGGTGCCATTGAGCTAAATCCCCAGCCCTAATATGTGGTCTTTTGTGACTGGCTTCTTATTAAGATTTTTCCATGTTGTACTTGGGTCAGTAGTTAATTCATTTTTATGGCTGAGTAATATTCCATTGTTTGGGTATACTACACTATCAGTTGATGAAAAATTGGATTTTCATTTTTTGGCTGTTGTGAGTAGTGCTCTTCTAAGCATTTATGTACAAGTATTTATTTGGTTACATTTTCAATTCTTTGTGGTATATAACCTATAAGTATAATTGCTTTATCATGTAGGAGTTATATATTTAATGTTTTTCTTTTTCTTTCCTTTTTTTAAAAATTCTCTTTGGTGGTGCTAGAGATTGAACCTAGGGCCTTGTGCATGTTAGGCAAGTACTCTACCACTCACTGAGCCACATCCCCAGCCCCTATAGTATTTAACATTTTGTGGAAATGCCAACCCCTTTTCCATAGTAGGTGTATTGTTTACATTTCTACCAGCAATGTACAGGGTTCTAATTTCTCATTAATACTTGTTATTTTCTGTTTTAAAAAATTGTAGTATTCTAATGGGCATGGGGTGGTATCACATTGCAGTCTTAATTTGCATTTTTCTAGTAAATGAATAATGATATTTGTGTGCTTATTAGCATTTGTATATCATCTTTGGAGAAATGTCTTCTCTGTGCCACTGAGCTAAATTCTTGGCCCTTTGTTTTGTTTTTTGAGACAGGGTTTTGTTATGTAGTTCAGGCTGGCCTAAAACTCATTATGATGCTTAGGCTGGCCTTGAACTCATGGTGATGCTCCTGCCTCAGCCTCCTGAGTGCTGGGATCACAGGCATGTACCACCATGCTCACTTTGTTCTTGTTTCTAATTCTTTAAGGTATTAAGTTAGGTTATTGATTTGAAGGCTTGGTTTTTTCTTTTTTGTTTTTTCACTAGGGATCGAACAGAGGGTCTTAAGCATGCTAGACATGGTAGACAAGAGCTTTAGGCCTGAGCCGCATCCCTAGCCTTTTTTTTGAGATGAGGTGTCACTGTGTTGCAGACTCGAACTCTGGTAATCCTCCTGCCTAAGAATCCTAAGTATCTGGGAGTATGGGTGTGCACCATTGTTCTCAGCTAAGATCTTTATGCAGCCATTTACAGTTGTAAATTCTCTTCTGAGCACTGCTTTTGCTATTATCTTACAAGTTTTGGTTTTCTTAAGTAGGTCTTACACTTTTTTCTTTCTCATTCCCTCCATTACTCCTTTTTGTGTTCTAGTTTTGTTTTGTTTTTTTTCTTTTGGTACTGGGGATAGAACTCGGGACCTTGCGCTTGTGAGTCAGGAGGCAGAACCACTGAGCTAAATCCCCAGCCCTGTGTTCTAGTGTTTTATTTTATTTTTTTTAAACTTTTTTTGGTACCGGAGATCAAACTCGGGACCTTGTGCTTGTGAGACAGGGGGCAGAACCACTGAACTAAATCCCTGGTCCCTAGTGTTTTAAATTTAATTAATTTAATTTTTTTTTTTTGCACTGAGCTACATCCCTAAAATTTTTTGTTTTGAGACAGGGTTTCATTAAGTTGCTATATTGCCTAGGCTGGGCTTGAACTTGCAGTCTCCCTTCCTTGACCTCCCAGTGTGCTGGGATTATTGTCAGTGTTTTAGTTTTTATTTTGTACCATTTTGCTTCCCTTCTTACTTCCTTTTGTGTGTATTTTTTAGCTATCTTAGTGGTTAATATTGGGATTACAATTAATATATTAAATTTGGAACAATCTTGCTTTTAAATTAATGCCAACCTAGCTTCAATAGTATATAAAAATTTCTATATAACTCCATCTCTCTGTACTATGTTGTCACAAATTACATCTTTATATGTGTGTGTACATTAAAATAGATTTATAATTATAGTATTATGTGTGTTTTAGTGATATAGGAAACACAAAGAGGAGCTATACATCAAAAATACATTAATACTGACTTTTGTATTTACCTATGTAGTTATCATTACTGAAGTTCTCTATTTTTTCACATGGCTTTCAGTTACTATTTAATATCTTAATTTTGGCTAGACGGACTCCCTTTAGCATTTCTTTTAGGGCAGGTGTACTAGCAGTGACATCACTCATACTTTTATGTGACTTGAAATGCTGCCTTTCCTTTTTCCTTTCCTTTTCCTTTCCTTTCTTTAGTGTCTTGCTGTGTTACCTCAGTTGGTCACAAACTCCTGGTTCAAATGATTGTCCTCCCAAGTTGGAACTGTAGGTGTGTATCACCATGCCCAGCTTTTTCATTTTTGAAGGACAATTTTACCAGATATAAAATTCTTCGTGAACATTTATTTTTCTTTCAGGACTTTAAATATATCATCTCACTGTCTTCTTGCCTTCGTGGTTTCTGTCCAGAATTTGGCTATTAGTCTTTGGAGAATTCCTTGTATGTAATGAATTGCTTCTCTTTTGGTGCTTTCCAGATTCTGTTGTTCAGTAGTTTATATAGTGTTTCTCTGTATGGATTTCTTTGTGTTTATTCTCATTGGAATATATTGAACTTTTAGAGTGATGTCTTTTACCAAATTTTGGGTGCTTTCCACTGTTATTTCTTCAAATGTTCATTCTGTCCCTGTCTGCTTCTTTCTTTGTACTCCCATTATGTATATAGTGGTATGCTTGAGCCTGTAAAGCTTTTAGGATCTTTCTCTTTATCTTTTTTGTTTTTACTCCTATTTTTGTAATCCCTGTATTTATCATGCATTGTCTCTGAAGTTTCTGTTTCTTTAGTTTGTGTTCAGCTAATTTTTACCCCCACTGGTGCTGGGATGGAACCCAGGGCCTTGTTCATGACACTGAACTACATTTCAAGCCCTCATATAGTGTTTTGATAGAGATTACATTTGAATACCAGGTGCCTAAGTCAATGAAGTTTAAAAAAAAAAAAGAGAAAAATAAAAATACTTCTCAGTCTTCGCAGATTGTCTGTTTTGGGATGTCCTTGTATTGGTTAGCTAGGACATTTACTACTGTGTTTTTGCTTGTTTGTAACCTCTACAGATCAACCAGAAGTGAAACTTAATATTCTTAGGTCTTTCTTGAGCACTAGTCCTTCTTTAACGTGTGTGAGACTTTCCAAGTACCATAATATATATGTGAGGTGCTTTTGAACGCTTGCATTTCCCTAGGAAACTTTCTTCTTGGCTTTTGCTTTCTTTGATCTATTGTCCTTTTGTCCCAGGTGACTGACTGCATGTTCTTCCTTTTCTTTACAGGGTTTGAGAGGAATGTTGTTTTTCCTCTCCTGCATGAATTCTCAGATGAAACAGACAGATTAGAGCTTCGTATTAGTTCTTTAGGGACCTCTAGAAGACTAGGACAAATAGTTCTTGGAGAATAAGATATGCTCTGCTCCCTCCAGAACCAGGAACCAGTATCTCACACTGGAAACTCAGGCTACCATCTTTGAGATACCTCTGAGCCACATTGAGAGACAGGCAGGGTAAAGGAAAATAAAATTGTCATGAAGCTATCCTACTGTTTTAAAATTGCCTTTTTAAAATTTCAGTGTTTACTTGGTTGCTGAAAACTTTTGACTGTTTTCCAGAGTTCTGAAAATTTTGATTGACAGATTTATTTATTTATTTATTGTACTGAGGATTGAACCCAGGGCCTTTGCACTGAGCTGCATCCCTTGGTCTTTTAAAATTTTTTTATTTTGAGGTAGTCTTGCTAAGATATTAAGTTGCCCAGGCTGGGCTAGGACCTGAGATCCTCCTACCTCAGCCTCCCAGAGCCCTGGGATTATAGGTGTATGGTGTCATACCTGTCTGCTTGAATCTTTTGATGTTACTATGGAAGGACTGATCTTTTGTGCTACCTGCTCCATGTCCTGCTGATGTTACTAGGAAAGAAAGGAGAAGAGTTTTGAATATGTTGAGTTTGAAGTGGCTGTGGGAAGGCTTGTGGATGTATCACACAGGTAGTTTCAGGTAGAGTCTGAATCTTTCTGGGGCAGATCAGAGACGTAGCTATGGGAAAAATACAACAGTGATAAAGATCATCAGGGAGTTCCAGGAATACTGCCTTCCAGGAGGCCTCAGTGGAGGCAGAGAACTAATGGCCACATTCTAAGGAAAACTAGGAGTTTGTGGTAGAATGAAAGCTATAAAGTTTCTAAAAGGAAAGTGAGCTCTACCACTATAGCATGCATTAGACATTCTCAGTAAGGTGAAAGTGAAACAAGATACCCTCATCATAAATTGTTTCAGCAGATTGATGACATTTGAATGAGAGAAGAAAAGGAATTTCTTTTCTTCAGTAACTAGAAGGTGGCATACAAAGTTTTTTTTTTCACTCATGTTGACAAGAAATTTGAATATTAGGTTTGGGGTCATGGGAGGATCCATGAGAGGACTGAATAGAACCGGGATGAAAGATGGAACCAGGTCTCAGAGGAGGATAGGAATAGAGTTAAGAGCACAGCTACAGTTGGCTTTCAGTGGATGGTGCAATATTAACTTTTCAATAATTATTGAAAATATTGACACATATTTTTACATTTATGGGGTGCAGTATGATAGTTTAATATATGTATACAATGCCTAATGTTTGAATCAAGGTAATTAGCATTTCCGTCTCAAGCATATGTCATTTCTATGTATTGGAAACTTTCAGCCTCTTAGTTATTTTGAAATATCTCATATATTGTTTTATATTCTAGTTACCCTACTGTTCTACTTTAAAGTTTTAAAACTGGAGAGAAGGTGAGAGATGAGTAAGAAGAGTTTATAAGAGGGAATTGGAAAATGGGGAAAATGTATTGCACGGATTAACTTTTTTTTTTTTTGGTACTGGGGATCGAACTTGGGACCTTGCGCTTGCAAGGCAGGCACCAGAACCACTGAGCTAAATCCCTGGCCCCTTAACTCTTTTTTGATGAGTAGGAAAGATCATCTGTTGAGTACAAGTGGGCTAGGGTGAAGTAGAGGTTGAAGAGAGTGATTAAGTCCTGGAATAGTTACTGAACAGGAGTGAACTGGCCAAGCATTGGAAAATAATTATTAGATTAAGGACGCAGGCAAGGTTGGAGGCTGCAATTGAAATGGCACTAGCATGACCATTTGTGAGTTCTCCAAGAAGTTAACATAGATTGCAGCCGTCCTGTGTGCTTGGAGTTTGCTTGGCAAATGAGAGAAAAGGACAGGGGTGTAATAGGTCTTAGGGCTTTGTTGCAAGAATAGTTAAGCTGTCCCACCCTGTAATACACAGAGTACAGGTAAGAAGGGTAAAGGAATGGCTGACAGACCAAGAGGAAAAAGAGGAATTTGAGGATTGGCTGACACAATTAGATTGAGAAACAGGTGGAATGGGAGAAAGGAAATGAGAGGATTGGCAGAATGAAAGACTGTGATCATAGAATGAGACATTTGGATTTTATTTCAGTGGTGAAGCAGTTCCAGGTGATGGATGATAAAGTTTAGGATGTGGCCCTTGGAGCTGGTGTATCAAAGTGAGAAGGAGCTATCATTGATTTTAAGGGGGTCAGAGAATTATAGGGCTAGGATGTTGGTTGAATTTTTTTATATGTTTCCTGAAGACTGATGGAATTACTTGGGAAAGAGAGAAAACAGACTTGTGGCCAACATTTTTAATGAATGTGGATGATTATTAATATTATTTAATGATCATCAGTGGATGCTGCCTTGCCAAGGTAATTTTTCTTAGATAATTAGTTGTTTCCAATGGAGTTCAAGCTATGGTCAGTTTATTTGGAAATAAGCAGATATTAAGTTAGGAAAATGAAATCTATATAAGTAAGCACTGCTCATATCATAAATTTATTTGGCATTTATCGAATGCTTTTTCTGGGGCTTGAAATTGCTCACAGAATAGGGGAGGAAACCTGAATAGATACAGTGTACTTAATGCTATAGTACAGTGATATTTCTCATGCAGGATATATCCTCCAGTCCATTGGGATGGACATGGAATCATCAGAACATCTTCTTATGACAGGGGACATCTTTTCTCCATGGGTCTTTGGGTGGGGCAGCTCATAGCATGGCAGCTGGCTTCCCTCAGTGAGTAAGCAAGTAATTGAGAGGGGGAACCAAAATGGAAGCCGCAGTGTTTTGTAGCCTAATCTTGGAATTCTTTTACTTCTGTCATATTCTGTTTGGTAGAATTGAGTTGTTAAGTCCAGTCACACTCAAGGGGATAGGATTACATAAAGGTGTGACTAGCAGGAGGTGGGATCTTTGGAGGCTTCTTGGAGACTGCCTATCACTCTAGGTGGTAGGGTACCCATCATCCAGTTACTGGAAGTTATGAAATATCTTCCTGTGGTGGCATTCTAAAGTATACTTTGCTAAAAAAGTAAGAATTAAGCTTCTCTAATGCTTAAAATAGGAATCAGCATTGGTGGCCTGTGTATTAGGCTTGCTTATTATGTAAGAATATTGAGAAGAGCTGGGCTTGCTGGTGCACTTCTGTAATCCCAGTGTGTAGGGAGCCTGAGGCAGAAGGACCACAAGTTCAAGGCTAGCCTGGGCAACTTGTTGAGATCCGGTCTCAAAATAAAAAGGGCTAGGGATGTAGCTTAGTACAAAGGCCCTGGGTATACTAGGGGGAAAATATTGAGAAGAAATAGTGGGAATTCTAGGTTGATTTCTCATATATTGCCAATTGTGTATGGTTGGGGGTATTTGTGTATTATTTTATCTCAATCTAAACTCATACTTCTGGAATTGACATAACTGCCCAGGAAAATATGGCTTTAAAATGGGGAAATAATGCAAGTGTATGATAAGAAAATGGGAGAACTGATTTCTCTTGGTAAAAACTCTTAGCTGGGTATGATGGAAAAATAATTATGATCTATTGTGCCTGACAGAGAGTCAGGCAACATTAAAATCACAGAGACTATTTTTAATAATTTTGCATTTGTAATTATTTTGTTCTTTATGATTTGCCACCATTGTTAACAGTGAACCTTATCATAGTTGTATATTGTGCCTTAAGATATTAGCTAATAATGGTAGAACATGTATTTTGTATGTATGTGTGTATATACATACAAAAGCTAAAAAATATATGAATACATGATCAAATGTATAGATTATTGTACCAGAATACTAGAGGTGTGAAAAGAAATACTGTGGGAGTAAAGAGGAGAGAGCAGCTGACAGCTTCAGGAAATCAGGAATGACTTCACCAAGGATGCAGATTTTGAGCTGGGTCACAAAGAACAGGTAGGAGAGAACATTTTTGGCGAGAACATTTTTGGCGAGGCAACAGTGGTGGTTAGAGTGGAAGTGTGTGGGAGGGTGGAAGCAAATGGGAATGGAAATAAAGGTAGTGGCCAGAACTTGGGCTCTGTATGAGTGTGGTGGAACTCAGTTAACTCTGAAATTGGTGCGATCTTTGAAAACTGAGTTCCTTAGCTCACTACTTGCCATCTGGCTAGTGTGGCACCACTAGTGTGGCCAGGATTCAAAAACCAGCCCCAGCTTACCAGCAGTGGGGAGCAAGGATTTCTCAATGAGAGTTTCAGATCATTGTTTTTGTTTTTTTTCATTGTTTTTAACAAACAAAAATTGATAGTGTATAAATGTTATTTTTGTTATTTAAACAGCTTTATTGTGGTATACATCCCTTGCGATAAACTGCAAATATTTAAAATTTGCAACTTGTTAAGTTTTGACATATGTATACACCTATTATGCCATTACTGCAATCAAGGTAATGAAAACATCCATCAACACTAAAGTTTCTTTGTGCCCTTCAGATGAATTTTAAAAAATATAATACATTATATTAAAATAAACATGTATAGTAAAACCAATTCTTGTAGGGAGTTCAGTGAGTGATAATATTAAAAAGTTTCCTATTATGAAGATTTTTTAATTTTAAATTTTCTATTGAGGATTTAAAAACAATTAGAGTAACATAAAGTTCTATATACCTAGTCACCCAGTATAAATGTATAATAGCATTCTTAATCTTATCATGTTTATAATTGTTGCTTTCTTATACATACAGTGGTTTTTCTTTTCTTTTTTTGCAAAAGGTTGATTATATGAATTCTTCATTTTACAAATAAGGAAATTAAATGTGGAGAAATTGAATGTTTAATTTATGGAAATGTGGGGATGCTTTATTCCTGTGTTTGCTAGATCCTTGCTGCTCAAAACTGCTCTGTCAACTGGCAGCTTAGCTTTCACGAAGATTATTAGAACTGTAGACTCTCATGTCCCTCCCAGACCTTCAGAATCAGAAATTGTATTTTAACAAGATTTCCAGACAATTGTAGGCACATTAAAGTTGGAGAAGCACAGTGCTCAGACAAATTGCCTCTTTGGGCAGCAATGAAATTTTAGAATTAAGTATGTTTCTTAAAGTGAAGTCGGTGAATGGGAAAAAAATTGGAAACCTGACTTTAGTTACTTCTCAGTTTCTGCTGTTGAGGGATGCCCAATATAGTGCTATGAGAAGTTAATCTTTTATCTTTCCCTATATCACCATTTTCAATTCATTTTTTTAAAAAAAAGATTCTGAGGCTAAAATAACTGTTAGGTACCCTAAACTATTGTAATTACCTGTTTATGCCTGTTGTGGTCTCTGTTTGATCTCTGAAGGGGAAGTAGAAGCCTTATGGCTATTTTTTTAAAAATAGCTTTAAAAAACCCAGTTTCTTTTCCTACTCCCACGCCCACCCCTATTCCAAAGATGACAAGACTGGGCAACCAGAGGCAGAATTAAACACTGTCCAGTGTGATACCAAGAGAGGACCTAGTGTTGTATTCATGAGGGCTGGAAGACCCTTCCATTGGCATCTTTCTAATGTTTACACTGAATGAGCCATAACATTTTGAGGGGAACTGTGACTGAATTCAGTATTGATGCGTTCACTTACCAACTTTTCTGCCTCCAGCAGAACAGTTTTTTTACTAATGGTAGTGTACAAACAGTAGCCTTTGGCTCCATCCTTACTCTCAAGGAATCCTTGTAATATTGTTTCTGTTGCCATATCCCTTATATGTATGGGGCCCATTATAATTCTGTTCTTTGTGCCCATGCTTCAGAAACATTTTGGAGATGATTGTTATTTGTTAATAGAAACCATTTCAGGATAGTCCCAGGTAAAAGCCTGTGCAGGATTGAACTATATTCTGAGATGCAGAATAGAAGGATATTGGCATCTTAACAAAGAAGAAGTAGCAATGCTATTCTTTTGATTTGTAATGTTTTCATATATAGCACCTAGGTGATATATTTTCATACTTTCTTGGCAAATGATTTGTTGGCTGAGAAAAACACTTAGATTTAGAATTGAGTAAAAAAGGGTCTGTCTTTTTTTTTTTTCCCCAGGATTGGGGTAGGGTAGGTACCTGGCAAGCATTCTTACTACTGAGCTCCAGCCCCAGATTTCAACCAATTGTTTTTCTTTTTCTTTTTACTGCTCTTGTATCACTTCTGATGCAAGGCTGTATTCTAGGGTTCGCCAATGAATAACTTTTAATAGTTTCAATGTTACTAAATCCATAGGCCCTTAGGTTCTAGTATGTAGTCAGTCAAATAATCATGTATACCATATAAACCACAGTGACTCCAGTAATGCCTTATTGGATCTAAGGAAATCCATATGTCAGATTTCAATCTATGTTAGTGGAGGGCTTTGTGTAGAGGAGGTGTTTCACTTGTGTTGACAATATCAATACAATATTTTAATGCTAATGAAGATTTAAAAGTAAATAAAAAGTCATGTAGCCTCCAAAGCAATTAAATAATGATTTGAAATATCACTTTTAAGCATTACATTTAAGCTTGCTGTCTCAGACATAACATGGTAGATGTACATTCAGTGAGCAGTTGTTCAAATTTCCATCTTAATTATTATTTTGAGCTTTATTTTGTAGTCCTCTGGTAGAATTCTGGGTTCTTTTGAAAATTTCAGTTTTGACTCTTGGCAGTAGAGACTAACTTGTCCTTTTGCAATGTTCTACACTCTCATTTTTAAATTTTTGGTTATACAATTAGTAATATGCAGTGAAAATATGGTTAATGTGGGAATAGCTCACTTTAAAACGGGAAACTGAATTTGGCATGTTTTCACTCCACTGCCCAGAATTGAAGTCAGAGCCACAAAAGTAGATCTTCACCTTTCCTGATTTTTTAGCTTTACTGATGATTTGAAACCATAGCAGTTAATATGCTTTAGCCTTTGCTTTTACAGACAAGAAATGGATCTTATACTTATATCATCAGGTTTCAAGACTATTTACACTAAGTGGGATGGTTTACTACCTCAGGGGTAGTGCATTAAGCCTCTTGCTCTTGAGAATCCATTTTCATCTCTTCTCACCAACTGATGGGACAGATATGACAAGACTTAAAAGTTGAGTGGAAATTTTCTTTGGGGCGGGCTGTTGTATTAAATTGTTCCTTACCACCACCATAGATGTTGTAAAGACTTGTGAGTGGGTAGCCTATGGCTAAGAAAAAAGATATATTGTCTGTAGTACAGAGGCTGTAAGGACTAATATGTAGGGAACAGTTTTCTTTCTGTCTGCTGACTGTTTTCATTCTCCTTGTTTAAATCATGGGTCCAGTCCATGTACTCCAAAGATGTTTTCTTGATTAAACATCCCCAGAAAGCATTAGTCTAGTTCTTAATTGTGTGTAATGCCACAAGAGGCCATAAGATAATTGTAGCGTCATTATATGTATAATTCCTTATACCAATATAATCTGATATTTAGTATTTTTAAAAAATTTTGGTTTAGAGTGTTGATTGTTCTTTGCAAGGGTTGGTATTCATGTATTCCTCAATAATTCTTGGTTGAAAACACCTTATTGCCATTATAGTAATGACCATTTGCCTCTTGTTTTTACTTATTTTTTTAAAAAAAATCAACAGAATTATAATACTATGGTGACTAAGACAGTAATATATAATGTCAAAAAATACATAAAGTTTTGAAATGAAATGACTACTACATTGAAGAGCCTGGATTCTATTTAAGGATTTAGTTAGAATGAAAAGTAGAGTATTGAAATGAGGTAGATGTTTTAGTAACATTTAAATTACTAGTCAAATACTTTTTAATAAGCAAGCTGTGCTGGCCCATGCCTGTAATCCCAGCACTCTGGAGGCAGGAGGATTGAAGCTAGCCTGGGCTACATAGTGAGTTCAAGGCCAGCCTGAACTATACATAGCAAGACCTTGTCTCAAAAAAACCACAAAACTTAAAAAGTTTTTTTTTTAAATGAATGTTCTTTTACTTGCTGAAATTGGTTATATCTTCAAAATGACACACACATGAGAATTCTTCCTGCTTAACTTTTCTTTCACTGAACTTACTTTACTTTTCAGAATGTTCTCAAATTTTTTAACAGCTCAGATTTGGTTTCTGAGTTACTTCACTTCTGTTCAAGGTAAATTATTTAGTTTTTAGAAAATCAAATCAATACACTTGACCATATTTTTCAAAATCAGAAATTGCTTTTTTTTGTCTGGGATTGGACCCAGAGTCTTTGTACTGAACAACTTCCCCAGCCCTTTTTAAAATTTTAATTTTGAGATAGAGTTTTACTAAGTTGCCCAGGCTGGCTTGTGATCCTCCTATCTCAGCCTCCCAGAGTACTGGATTACTGCCATGTACTACCAGACCTAGCTACATGAGATCTTTAGACTAATGTATCCTACATATTTGGGGTTGGGAATTGTGCTAGGAATCAAACCAGGGCCTTACGCGTGGTAGGCAAGTACTCTGACACTGAGAGCTACCTAGTCCTGGGGTCAGGATTCTTAAGAAGAATTAATATGCTTTATTTTTTGTAAGAGATTATAAGCAAAACATTATCAGAAACATCAACAAAGTTTGGCTGTAGAATCAAGAAACACTCCTCCAGAATATATGTCCAGGTATGAAGTAACTTTATCATTGACTCAGAGAACTAGCAACCACTTTCATTTTTGTTTGCCCTGCTGCTGATTCACAGATTTCTATGTGGCTTTTAAAGATGTATTTCTCAGCTACAAAGTTCAGTGTAGTCTAAATACAAGCATATGTTTTTGTATATAAAACAAGTATTTTAAGGTTATTATTACTTGAGCTAATAACAAATAGTCATCTGTCAGTGAACTAAAAAGATGCAAAGTTCACAGTAATGCTTAGATAGATTGGTAATTATCAGACTGCTTGTTGTTAGAAAAGCTGTTAAAATGTAGGATTATGAAATATACTCATGGCTATTTTACTCCCATAGAGTTTCAAAATAGTGTTAGTACATTTGTCTATAATTACAAGATCTCAGAGTCTTCATTAATGAAATTTACATTCTATGCTAGAATTGTTATTACTCATAAATTGTACTGCCTCCCCCCTTCTTTTAGCCCTTTGGTGTTGGTTGTTGAGTCCAGTGTAAGGGTACTTTCCTTCTCCTTTTATTCTCCACATCCCCATTTCTTTAAATAAATTTGTAAAGTACAACAGTGATCATTTTTATTGAATCTAACAAAATAATTGCCAAAAAATAAAAGGAATTTCTTTGGATTCTGGACTTTTAGAGGGAAGAATTGGGTGATAGAGGTAATTAACTCCACAAAAATAGAAATTTGAATGTGCTTTCTAATTATTGTTCCATGATATCATGCCTTTATGTATTACTAGCAACATGTATTCATGAACTTACTGTCATACCTGTGGCAGTGTATGGACTCTTTAAAGTCATATTTGAGTATAACTAAACAAATGTATATTTGCTCCATCTAATGAAATTACCTTCATGGCCACCTAAAAACAAAAACAAAAACTCTTGATTTGTTTAGCTAGATTATTTAATGTACAATGTGAAATATACATACATGATACTTTAGCATTAACTTTAAAAAATGACTTAGAATGCATTTTACCTTTTTTATTTCCATTACCAAAAAAATTAATCTGGTATAGCTATATTTAGCCTTTTAATTTCCTAATGTGTTTGAGGTAGTTTATCTGTTGTTAAGTAATCATAAAACTCATATACTGTATATCTATTCTGGTATTAAATCACCATTTAGCCGCATGTTTTAGTTATTTTTTTTCTTTTTTTTTTTTTTGTTACCAGGGATCGAACTTGGGTCCTTCTGCTTGTGAGGCAGGCAGCGGAACCACTGAGCTAAATCCCCAGCCCCTAGTTATTATTTTTCACATTAGGATATGGGCTTTAAGTCTTGATGTAATATGTAAATAACACTTTTGGACATTTACATTAAAGAAGCAAAATAAATGTTTTCTGTATTAGATTTTTTGATTTAAGTGGAAACATTTTTCTCCCTCTAAAATATTGTTTCCCTACCTACAGTTTGTTCTTACTGAGCCATCTTGAAGCACTATAAGTAGTATAAGCAACATTTCTTCTCCTGGGTATAGATATAATTGCATGAAGACAGGTGGGGTATATTGAATATTACATGATTCTGTTTTGAAAGGCATGTAAGATCAAGTTTATAGAATAGGATAAAAATGTCAGGAGCTAAAATGTAGTGTTTATTTTCTGTGTACTTATAGCATTTTTGACCCACAGAATTGAGTTTTCACATCCCAGTCAGGAGTACTGTACTCATTAAATTTATTTCTAATTTTGGCACTTTATTTTCCAAGGTGTATATGTTCAGTTTATTTTTCTTGATTCTTGGGGAGGCAAAAGCTTCACAAATTAAGGAGCTCCATTGTTTTTTTTTTGGTACCAGGGATCAAACTTGGGTCCTTGCACTTGCGCAGCGGGTGGCGTAACCACTGAGCTAAATCCCCGGCCCTGGAGCTCCATTGTTTTAGTGATATGTATTATCGTCATTATTAACTCAAATTATTGTTTTGACAGTGATAACAATTAGAGTAATAAGTGCTGCAAAAGGGCTGGGGATTTAGCCCAGTGGTTCTGCCGCCTGCCTCACAAGCACAAGGTCCTGAGTTCAAAACCCCGGTAGCAAAAAAAAGAAAGTGCTGCAAGGTATTTGGGGTTAAAGTGGTAATAATAGTCTAACAAGACTTAACAACTTGATATTTGTTTTTTTCTCTAACTATAGACTCAGTTATTCAGTTATGGGTACTCCTGGATCAAGCAGTTTACTGATACAGCTCTTCTACTTCAAAAAAGTATCACAGAAATTTATACTGAAAAGTTAAGACAGTAGAACTTGGGTGTATGGATAATGTGGGAATGCCAAATTAAGCTAATCATAGATATCTGTCTCACATTTCTCAAGGAAGCCAGGTGTGGTAGTACACATTTGTAAACCTGGCACTCCGGGAGGCTGAAGCAGGAGGACCAGAAGTTTGACCCCAGCCTGTTCAATTAGGAACTTAGACCTTGTTTCCAAATGAAAAATAAAAAAGGGCTGGAGGTATAGCTCAGATCAAAGGCCCTGGGTTCAATCCCATGTACCAAAAAGAAAAAAATGCACATGGAATGAAGTAGGACATAAATAGTTATTTAGGTGAGTACTTTATGGTATATATTACACTAAGAAACTCTTGGGAGTTCTTACTCTGAAATGTTGAACCAGAAAGCAGAGCTTTAATGTATTACTCTCATAACCCTAAATTCTGCATTCTAGCACTAAATTAATGTGCCAGTTTAGAGCTTTTGTATTATTATACTTGTTTAGTACCTTACTACATGGAAAGCTCTAGAAGTCAGCACTACTGCTATTATTTAATACAAATAAATCTCTAACTAGCACCATCTCAATGTTTCAGTGAAACAAACTGGTTGGAAAAAATTTTTTTAACTGGAGGAAAAAAAGTTTTTGAAAGCTTATGGACTATTTACTAATAGTTATTTCAATGTATATTGTGTCTTTTCTTTCCTTTAAATAAAGATCTTATCAGGAACACTAATCTGAGTGCTAGGAATTTGTTAAAGTTATTCTGAATCTTCTCTTTTAGCACATAATTAGGCATTTAACGAATATTTGTTGAATTGAATTTAACTATCTCCTATTATGAGCTAGATAAAATGCATTTTGTAAACAGTAATAGTAGATTAATATGAACAATAAAATACCTTGTATGTACTTTTGATTGTAAAGTACCTCTCTGTTTTCATCCTTCCGAATTCTTTTCAGGCTTTATGCTGCTGAATTAGGCTGCTGTGTGTTCATTCAGCAAAGTTCCTGTGGTGTATCTGTTTATTTTGGTGTTTGGAAAATTTTCAAGTCGTTCTGTTTTTCTTGATGGTAATTTTGCCTGTCATTGTTTCATGCAGCTTTGAGGATAACTGAGTAAAGTGACTGAAAAAAATTAATGTATGATATCCAAATGTTTTGATATATTTGTTACCATAATTTTCTCCATTAATAACAGAAGACCGTAAAATTGCAAACACATTTTCACATAAGAAAATGCTGTTCCTGATTAAGGTTTGTTGCAGAAATTTCTCTCCCTCTCCTCATGATAAAATTACTGATGTATGTTATTGTGTGGTACATTTTCTCACAACTAACTCTTTGTATTTGAAACTGATAAATTCTCCAGCATTTCCCCTTGTAGCTTGCTTGCAGTTATTCTTCAAAATGACTTCATCCATACTCACTCTCTTTTTAAGTTTTTTATTTATATATGTATGTTAAACATGTATGAGCATGCATATACATCTTGTTTTTTTTTTTTTTTTTGTGAACAATTTGTTAGTTACAAAAATGATGCATTAACACCAGAGCTTCTAGTACGTATTTTCTAGAGATAAGGATATTCCCTTGAATAACCATAACAAAACTGATAAAGTACTGTTGTCTAATCTGTAGACCTGGATGTTTCTCAATTATGTATTTTATAGCAAAAGGGAAAAAATTCTTATTCAGGATTCAAAGTATGAGCATGAGTTTTCATGTTTCTTTGTCTCTTTTGATTTTGAACAATTCCTTAGCTTTTCTTTGGTTTTTTTTTTGACTTTGATATTTTTTAAGGGTATAGGTCATTTATTTTGTAAAATATTCTATCAATTAAGGATTTTCTGATTTTCATAGATTGAAGTTATACTGATTTGACAGGAATATCACAGAAGTGATTTTCTCATTGATTTTCTCATTCATTAGATCAAGAGGAACATTGTTACATTACTAGTGATATTAACTTTGTTCACTACCCTCAGTTTATTTGCTTATTTTTTACAAGTTTATTGAAATGTAATTGACATGCAATAAACTTTGTTCATCTATCTTCAGTTTTAAATAGAACTGATGAGTAAAGTTAATGACTTCAGAAGGAGCTTTATAAATGCTTGGTTAGGATTACTAGAACTTTATGAGATGTCAAGACCATGTGCTAATCTGCTTTGTCAGCAAAAGTAGTGTACAGTTGACCCTTTACTTATGAACTCAATTCGTTCCTGACGGCTGGTTGTAACTCAAATTGGTCAACTGCCTTCAAAGTCTCTCTCCTGTATAATTTTAGGCTACACTTTTCTTCCAGGCAGATCTCACTGTCCTTAGCTCCGGAGACAATGGCTCACGATTTCTCAATTATCCCCACACAGGAAAGGATGTTGTTTTTTGCTTTTTTTGGTACTGGGGATCGAACTCAGATCCTTGCGCTTGTGAGGCAGGCTGGAAAGGATGTTGTAATGTTCCTTCCAGAACTGTTTAAGGGTTAAATCTATATGTGAGACCATCTGGAAGCACAAGTGGCCAGCATTTGGGTCATAACTGAAGACTTTGGTCTTAAGTTAAAACTAAAATTCTGGTCATAATGCAAGTTGTTTGTATGTCAGACCAGTTGTAATGCAAGGGTCCTGTGTATATCATCCATGTTATAGGGGGTAACAAGTTACAGACTTTCTGACATTGAAGTCTTTGTCTAGACTGAGTATTGTGCATCTTTGTTATGAACATAGCCTTTAAGACTAGCATCCTAGCTGGGGAAGATGGTGCACAACTGTAATCACAGCTACTTGGGAGGCTTAGGCAGGAAGATTGCAAATTCAAGGCCACCCCGAGCAATTTGGTGAGGCCCTGTCTCAAAATAAGTAAAAACAGTTGAGGATTTAGTTCAGTGGCAGAGTACCCCTGGGTTCAATCCCCAGTATCATGGGGGTGTGGGTCCTATCTCCTATTACATTTACTGTCATGAGTTTTCATGTTAGTCTACTCTCAGATCAGTCCTAGGGATAATAAAAGCTACTATAGTTAGAAAGATTAAGTAAATTATAGGCTATAAATAGGTAATCAACCATAATGCCATTTGAGGTAAATATAGAATTTATTAAATGTTAAGATAGCTAAGAATTAGTAAGATTCTCTTACTTGTATATTTCTCTCTCTCTTTTTTTTTTTTAATGATTCTAGGTTGTCTAGGTTATAATCCTTCTGTCTCACTTTCCTGAGTAGCTGGGATTACAGATGTGTGCCGCTGTGCCTGGCTTTAATCTATATATTTTTTGGTAAGACTTCAGAATTTCAGGATTGGAAGAGCTCTTAAATGTCACAATCTAGAGCTTTCCAAATTATGTGAGGTAATGAGAGTTCTCATCCTCTGGGCAGCTAGACTGGTCCTAGGATGGCCAGAGCTCTTATGCTGGTCACTTATGGCTGCAAGCAGT
Source organism: Heterocephalus glaber (assembly GCF_053883595.1). Lineage (NCBI taxonomy): Eukaryota > Metazoa > Chordata > Mammalia > Rodentia > Bathyergidae > Heterocephalus > Heterocephalus glaber. The sequence continues at coordinate 9,438,295 of NW_028258316.1, read as the reverse complement.
ATTTTCTGTGCTGTATAAATATGAACATTTACCAGGGACACCATGATATCAAGGGCAGAGGGGACAGTGAGTTTTTCTAACAACCCACTTAATGTTTAACACTCTTTTGCACCATCTCTGCTAAATGATAGTTGAATGTAACCATTATTCAACAACTACTTGGTGCCAGTTATGTGCCAGGACTGGGCAGCAACCCTGGCTGCCATGGGTTGACATAAAGAATAGAGCAATAAAGTAAACAGATAAACTTGTTTCTTGCTTTTACATTCTACTGGGTAATGAACAAAACCCAAGTCAGTGAATAGAGTGATGATTATAAATAACACCACTTTGGATGGGTTGTTCAAAGGAAATAGATTTTTTTGAGGATTTATTATTTGACTGAGACTGATGGGACAATGAGCAAGCTTCAGAACAACTGGGAGAAGGGCATTCCGGGAAGAGGGACTGACAAATGCACAGGCCTGAGTATATAAAGGAATTTGGTATATTTGAGGAAGAGTGATTGTTTGAAGTTTAAAGTATATGTGTGGAAGAAAAAAGTATGAGATGAGGTTGCCAAGATGAGCAGGAGCCACTTCATGTGCGTCCTAGGCAGAAAGAAAGGCAAATGTAATGTTCCTGTGATGAGAGTGTGCTTGGCAGAGGAACAGTAAAGCGGCTGGAGATCTAGGAAGAGAGGTAAGAAATTAGGACCATGTGCTGCTGTAACAAAATACTGGAGACTGGGTAATTTATAGGCAAGAAACTTATTTCTTACAATTCTGCAGACTGGGCAGTCCAGGATCAGGGTGCCAGTAGGTTCAGTATCTGGCCAGTCTCTCCTCTTAAAATGGCACCTTGAACTCTGTGTCATTACATGGCATAAGGGCAAAAAGGAATAAACGGAGCCTAGCTAGTTTCCTCCAGGCCTTTTATAAAAGCCCTAATCCTTTTATGAGGGTAGAGTCCCCATGACTTAATCACCTCCTCTAGACTATCTTTTTTTTTTTTTTTTGGTACGGGGGATCGAACTCGGGTCCTTGCACTTGCGCAGCAGGCGGAGAAACCACTGAGCTAAATCCTTGGCCCATCCAGACATATCTTAATACTGTTGTCTTGGAGATTAGGTTTCAACTGAAGTCTGGGACACAGACATTCAAACCATAGCAGTATGTTTAGAGTTGGGGGTAGGCAGATTGCAGATCGTATAAGATTGTTGTCTTACAAGTCACTGTAAGCTCTTTTGGCTTTTGTTTTAGGATGAGATGAGCATTCACATGACATTCAAGTAGAGATGGTAGGTTGATAGACAGATTTGGCATTCAGAACAGAGTTTTGGGTGGGAAATAATTCTCAAATCTCTTACTAGCCATGGACATGAATGAAATCAGTCAAAGAAAATTTTGAGGGATTGCAAAGGAGATTTAAGTCATCCTAGGTAATGCCACAAGTCTTGCAGTTACTATAAATGACATACTAGTTTAATCATTGAGATAAATACATTTTAAGAATGAAATATTAAGAGGAGAAATGGTACAACATAGAATAGGAAGCTGTAGAAACTGACATAGTTCACTTTCCTTAAGGGAAGGAGTGTTGAGCAAGAGCACTCTGATTGGTAGAGACTCTGGCACTTAGGAGGGCCTCTGGATTCAGTTTGACTTGAGTCCCAATACTTAACACTTAGAAGTGACATTACTTGGTTAAAATTCTTTTTTTTGGTACTGGGGATCGAACTCAAGTCCTTGCGCTTGCAAAATTCATAACTTCTCTAAAGTCAGGTTCCTAATCTAAAATACCTAATGTGTGTTATCTAAATCATGGGACTCTTGGGAGCCTTCGATGAGTGAATATGTCTCAGTTCTTAGCCATTAGCAGATACTCTATTATTAGAAATATTTTTTCTGTTGTAGGATAGTGATAGCTCATTAGACTTCTCATGGTTAAATACCCTTCAGAACTTAGTCTTGTACTTGCCAATCTAATTTTTGATTATTTATTTGGTTTCCTCAGTCCCTTGACACTAGGGAAGAAATAAAGTTCCTGGCATAGGTTATATAAATATTTGTGCTATCAAAAAGAGGCATCTCTTTTTATAAAGCAGTACCTTTCTATCATGGCTTATATATCAGTCCTATGTAAACTATTAAGTATCTTTGAATTTTGCTCATCTCTGTGTGAATTAAGTTCATTTGGGTTCAAGTTGACAGAGTTCAAATATAGACAAAATAGCAGATTCTGTCTGTAGCATGGTAAATCACTACATGGATAATATTTACTTTCAAAACCTTTTTGTTAGTCTATAGGTATGCCTTTTTTAGTGGAAAATAAGATGTAGTATAAAAAATATGTGGATGATAGCACCTAAAAATTGCTATTTCACAGAATCTGAAATGGTGCCCTTAATTCTCTTTATTATACATTAAATTTACTGTTCTTATTATTCATGGTTAAATAGGTTCTCTGAAGTCTGTACCACACTGAGCCATTGTTGGAAATACAGAATTAGATTTGTATAAGTCTTGGTTCACATTTTTTTTGTCAACCAGTCAATGCATAACCTTGTTTTATTTGTTCCTGTTTAAAGACATCTTATTTAATATGTATTGTTGATTCATTAACATTGAACTACACTCGAGCTCATGCCTTAAGGACACTTATGTAATGTGTTTTTTTCCTATGGCACGTCACAGCCTTGTACATAAGAACACTAGGTTGTACTTTAGCACTGTGCTAGAGTGCCCTTTTAAATGACAAAATCAACAAAAACCATAAAATTATTAACAGTATGGTTCTAAATAGACTATCAGAAGGATACTTGTTTTCAGTATGAGAGCTCAAACAAGAAGGCTGTGTCACTTTGTTCAACTTTGGCTGGGAGCATGTGTTTGGTGACCAGATTTTCTTTACCTCTCTGTGTGCGCATATTTGTTTATGACTGCGAGAGTGCCATGTACTGATTTTGGAGTTATAAATACATTTTAGTAGGCAAATTTACAAATATGAGTGAACTCTATTTTATTTTTGGAAGCACTTTTTTTTTCCTTTTAGGAGCAGAAATATAAAAGTTACTATTCATCAATGTAAACCCAAAAGAAAAATGAAAGAACATGCCACATAATTAGAGAAGACACTGCGTGTAGATTACTGATCAAGTTATATAAAGAATTCCTGTAGCCTGGTGTGGTGGTGCATGCCTGTAATCCCAGCACTTGGGAGGCTGAGGCAGGAGGATCTCAGTGAGTTCGAGGCCAGCCTGGGCTACATAGTGAGTTCAAGTCCAGCCTGAACTACAAAGGGAGACCCTTTCTCAAAAAAAAAAAATTTTTTTTTTGGTAAATTATTATGAAAAAGACAACCTGATTGAAAAATGACCAGAAAACTTTAATGGGAAGGAAAAAAGGAATTGGATGATTATCTTACAAAAGAAGAAGTATAAATAATACGTTAAGTTCTGTTATAATGCTGGTTATGAAAATGTGAAATTGTTCAAATGTGATTGACATGTCAGGGAACAATTAGGGGTAATGCAAATTTTGCTTTTTTGTGACTTTGTCCTTGAGAAACACTAGGTAAATGCAGAAAGATGCACCCAGCTGAGCTGTGGACACAGCTACCTGAAGTAGTTGGTGTGTTCTAACCATTCCCTAATCACCCCTTTCTTCACTTTCACAGAAATTTCCAGAAAAAGAGAAATTTCCATTTTATCAGTGTTTGTCTCTCAGAGGCAAGTATTCTATACTACTAATTTACTAATGGCTGATATTAGGTTAATGTTTTGTAGTTATCAAGGTATTTGCAATTTCAAGATAATTTTGAACCAAGTGTGGTTGTGCATGCCTATAATTCTTTCCATCCAGCACTCTGTGAGACTGAGGCAGGAGGATCACAAGTTTAAACCCAGCCTGGACAACCTAATGACTTAGATCCTGTCTCAAAATAAAAATTAAAAAAGGCAGGAGGTGTAGCTCTATGTGAAGGACTTGCCCCCACCCAAAAAAGAATATGTGTTATAATCTCATATTAAGGTTCTGGAGCAGGAATGAGTAGATGTAGAGTGGGTGGGGTGAATAAATACCTCTTTATCTTTTTACAGAACTTCATTCTGTTTATGTCTGATTCCACTGTTAAATGCCTTCTGAGGTTAAGTGGACCTTTTGGGCTAATTTTCAGTGATTACACACTTGAATAGACTTGGGTACATTTTTATCTGTGCACTCAGCATCCTTTGAATATTTGTCCTATATTGAGAATAAGGCCATTTTTGGTTCTTTGTCCTCTAGCCAGAAGACAGTTTCTTTGTCTTCTGTTACAACCAGGTCCTGTAGTATGATCAGACCTAGCCAGTCATATAGTTGAGTTTGGAAGAAAAATGTGCAGAAATATGGTGATGCTGTGTATTTTGGTTTGGATCAAAAATGTCTCCCCAAAAGGCTTATGTGTTTAGAAGTGGGGCTTTTGGAAGGTAATTCTGTCACAGGGGCACTAACCTCGTTAGTGGATTAATCCACTGATGAGTTCATAGGAAGCTATTAGGAAGTGAGGCCTGATTGTAGGAAGTAGGTCAGTGGGGATGTAACCTGGAAGGGTAAATTTCTGTCCCTGGCCCCTTTCCCTCTCTTTGGTGTTGTTGGTCTTTCTCTGCTTCCTGGATGCCATGAGATGAGCAGCTTTCCTCTGCCATTGCTATTCCTGCCTTGGAGATGCCAGTCATAGACTGAAGCCTTTGAAACTGTGAGCCAAAACATAAGCCCCTTTCTCCTTTAAGTTGGGTATGTATTATATTTCATTTAGCAACAATAGGTTGTGTGCAATCTGTTCCTGATGAAGGTGGCAGAGCTAACAGATAAATTGGCTTTCAAGGGTGGTTAATGGTGGAAAACATAGCCATGGTATCATCTGCTTCTAAGATATGAGGTGTGGTTTCTGTGTTCAGTGACAGTCATGCCTGAGGACTTGGAATTTGTTGCAGGTTACATAGGTATCAGGAGATTCTGTAAATTTCCACTATCTTTCAGAAACTCTTTTGCTTAAAGTAACTAGGTTGACCTCCATCTCTTTCTTGTTCCTTAAGTTTTTTCTTAGCTGGTGATTAAATTCATACTTAGAAGGCAAACATGATTTAGTTAGAGAAGGAAGACCTGTCCGGTAGTGTCTCAGCCTTCAGAATGTGTTTTTATTATTATTATTATTATTATTATTAGTTTTGTGATTTTGGGGATTGAACTCAAGGCCTTGTGTATACCAGGCAAGTGTTCTACTACTGGAGCTACATCCTCAGTCCTTTTATTTATTTATTTTGTGGTGCTGGGGATTGAGGCCAGGGCCTTGCACATGCTAGGCAAGCACTGTCTATGAGCCATACTCCAATATCCTCGGCCCTTTTTATTTTTTAATTTTGAGAGGAGGTCTTAATTGAGTTGCCACGGCTATCCTTGAACTTGTGATCCTGTTGCCTCAGCCTCCTGAGTACCAAGGATTATAGATGTGTGCCACTATACCTGACTAGAATGTATCTATGTTGTAATTCTAGAATATATTTATGTTTGTTTATGTGTATGTGAACCTGTCTCAGCAATGTAAAATTCATTTTAATTTTCTTCCCTTCATATTTGTAACAATCTTCTTTTATAGTGAGAAATATGGCTTTCATTAACTCATTATATTTAATTAATATACTGAATTTAATCTTTGCCACTGCTTGTCCCTCCTCTCCAGACATAAGCTTCCCCCCACTCTTCTCAGGATTTTGCCTTCTGACTCCATTCTTGGCTGTTGGAATAACTTTCTTACCCTTCTAGGCTTCAGTATCGCAGGATGGTTTTATTTTCCCTTCCCGCCATAAATGCTCTTTACCCTTCTTGGGCTGTCCTAGATTGTGCCAGACCAGCATTGCTAACTGTGCAGATACTCTCCAAACTTCCCCGTGAGATCTGTCACCTGCATTGGGTATGCTTCCTCCTGCTTCACCCTGTTCTCTAAACTTCTACCTTGTTCAGCCTGGCCTAATGATTTTGGATTAAATTCTTTCCCTTTTCTCCTATTCTCTTTTTCTCTTTTCTTTTGGGACATGGGTCTTCCTATCCCTCAGGATATTTCTGGGGATACTGGAGATTTTCTGCCTCTGTGTGTGTGTGTTTTGAAATGTCATTGTTCTGAATTTTTTTGGTAGACAAAAGTTCTGTTTACTGTAATTCTGTTTATTCTGAGTTACATTTTTCTAGCTTATTTTGTTTTTTTCATGTTAAAGACTTTTCAAACATCTAGTGATACTTATATATCCATTCATGTGTTTCAGTGGGTTTCAATATTAATATGCTGAGATTACACAATTTTATATCATCATATTGATCCTTTCCTCTGATATCTGGACTCATCTAGTTTCTTACTCAATATTTCCACTTGGGTATCTAATATATATACAGAGTCAGCACATCCAAAATGGAATTTCTGATTTTCCTTGAAAAACTTGCTCTCTCCTATTTTAGTAAAGGCCAACATCATTCATCTATCCAGTAGCTTAAGCCCAAAACCTTGGATTACCTTCGGTTTGGTTTTATTATTTTTTTTCCACAGCCTATATATACTTCAGTAAGTGTAGTTGATTTTTAAAAATACAGTCATAAGCTGAAAGAGCTGAAAAACAGAGACATCCTTATAGCTATGAGCACAACTAGTACCCAGACTTTTCACTAAAAGGAGCAATATTCTTTGGAGAAGTGAATGATTCTAGGGCTGGGGCAGGGTAGGTACTATGATTCTGAAATATTTTGTTATGATGAAGTGTGAAAAAGATGTTGGGGACATGTTACAAGGATATAAGAGCCAAGTTGAAGAGCTCCCACTTGCAAATCTGGGTCAATTTGAACACCAGAGTAATTAAGAACACCAACGAATTTCAGAATAGGAATTCATGAATCCATACTGATAATGGAGAGACAGACAAATAAGTGATTTGGGGAGGAGAGAGCTCATAGAGTAGAATGCTGAGGCTGTCTGGGAAATGTGTCTGGAAAATGTCTGGAAAAATGCTGGTTAGAAAAGCATCAGTTTGCAATCCTCATAGTAAAGATTTGATCAGGAAAGATTCATTAATAAATTATAAATTAAAGGGGAGAAATTTTGATTATAAGTGAACTATTTTTGTGACCTGAAAGTGTCTTATTAGTGGCAAGGGAAAAAAATAACAGTGATAATACAGAAGAGAAATTGGATACCTTGACCAGGTGATTAAATTAGCAGCACCAGTGTGGGATTGGTGAACATTCTGTGCTTTCTGAATGTTATACCCTGAGAAGATCACAGCATTATTAGTGAATCACTAGGAATACAGAATCTGGGCTGGGGATTTAGCTCAGTGGTTCCGTTGCCTGCCTTGCAAGCACAAGGTCCCGAGTTCAATCCTGGTACCAAAAAAAAAAAAAAAGAATCAGAATCTGAAACTAATCATGAACAAACATCAGGCAAAACCTGAACTAGGGACACACTCATTTTCACATAGGAGGATATCTTCAAAATGTCAGTGTCATAAGTGTTCTGAAAATGTTCCAGATTAAAGGAACCTAAAGAGATTGACAGCTAAATGTAATATCTGATCCTAGACTGGATCCTGAACTGGAGGGAATAAAATGCTAGGGCATTATTATGCTGCCTGACAAAATTAGAATATAAACAGTGGATTAGATAAAAGTATTATTTTGTGTTAAATTTACTGAGGTTAATAAATGTACTGTGATTATTTTAAGAGATTATCGTATTTTTATAAATTCCTGAAGTATTTAGGAGAAAAGAACCATGATGTATGTAACTTACTCTAAAATGACCAGAAAGAAATTTGTATATGAAGGGAGGGAGGGAGGAAGAGAGAGAATATGTTTGTGCATATGCTCATATGTATATAAACTCTCCAGTAACCTCTTCACTTTTCCCTCGTAAAGGCCTCCTAACTGATCTCTCTGCTTCTGTCCCATTGTCCTGAAGTCATTTTGTCACACATTGAATATGTAACTGATGATGTCATCATTCTCAGCTTACCAGTTCACTGGGGTCTACCAGGCTGTATGCTCTGGTCCTTATCGGCCTCTGTGATACCCCTCCACCATGCAGTGCTCCTTGTTTCACTCCAGCCTAATAGGCCTCTGTGTGCTCCTCCAGAAGGCCTGGTGTACTTTCCTCTCAGGTGCTTTGTACTTGCTGTTCTGTCTACACTCTTTGCCCAGATATCTGAGTGGCTCTCTCCCTCCTTTCTTCCTATCAGTTATGTCAGAGGGTAAATAGTCTGAAGATGTTACCGTTTCATAAATAAAAAGCTGTTCTACTTTCCCAAAAATAACTTAGAGAAAGACCTACTAGTTTGAGCAGAAACAGACAACTTCCTTTTGGCTGCTCAATGAGTAACATTCATGATTATTGACTAGTTCTGCATCTATTTGGCCTCAAAACCTAATTGATCACACTGTATTCTTATAACTATATTGGCCTTTTACTTCTCCACAGAGGCATAGATTATAGTCAGTTTGGCATTTGTTTTTAATTTTATGAAGAGTGTTTAAAATTAAAACCTATCAGATCACTCTCCCTCCTCTGAGACATTAATGTGGTCTTTACATAATTAAGCCATCTACCATTCAAGCCGATTAACACTTCCAGAATAGGAATTTGAGGTTGAAAACACTATTCCCATTTGCCGTTCTTCAGTCTAATGGATTAAAGAATTATAGCCCCTCATTTCTAACTCGTCTTTTATCAGAATGATGAAAGGATAAATCTTCCTTGTTTTTCAGTTGTATTCCTTTTTCCTTACTTAGGTGTTTAGGAAGATGATTTTTTCCTCACAGCCTAAAGAATTATGTCTATTTTTTTTTTTTTTTTGGTCCCAGGGATAGAACTCAGGACCTTGCTCTTGTGAGGCAGGCACGGCACCACTGAGCTAAATTCCCGGCCCTATGTCTATTTTTTGAAAGGCAGAAAGATCAGACTGGAGAGTCAGATTTTATGTCCCTCAGGCTAACTTTCTAGGTCAATCCATTTTGAAAAGAACTCTTTTTCTACTAGTTAGCAGATCATTTTAAGTTGTAAGAGTATTCTCCCTTCACAGTTGAAAACATTTCTGTAGCCTCTTGTTGTATCTCTCCTTCCTACTCTCTTTAGAGGGGTACACATTTCATTTCTCTGTTTTTAGCTTTTCTGCTAGTCACCCACCATAAAATTCAATAATTATAATTTTTAACTGTGTATGTGGTGAGGAATTTGGTTTATTCATACAGTGTCCTACCTTCTGTCCCCTTTTACTCTCTATTTTGCTGCATTATTTTTAGTTGTCCCATATTTTGTTAACATATGTAATATGTTTTCTAGTTTTGATATCATCAACATAAAATTCCATATTTTTGTTTCGCTGGTTTTATGAGATGGAGTCTTGCTATGCAGTTCATGCTGGCCTTGAACTTGATGTAACCCAGGTTGGCCTCTAACTTGAGATCCTTCAACTTCAGCTTTCCAGGCACTGCAATCACAGACATGTGCCACTACACCTGGCTAGATTGTATTTTTTGACTGAAATTATTAAGCATGAAGAAATTAGTACTCACTCTCTTATCTATAATATTTTAATTATTTTTACAGTAGTTTATCAGGCTTATCCTGGGGCAAATGATATTCTTTGTAGACCCTAAATCTTTTTTTTTTTTTTTTTTTTTTGGTACCAGGGATCGAACTCAGGACCTTGTGCTTGTGAGGCAGGCAGTGGAACCCCTGAGCTAAATCCCCGGTCCTGTTGATATTCTTTGTAGAGACTGGATTTGTGTGTAGAAAGTGTAGGAAGGGGCCCAGTGGCCCATTTCCTATTGCTGGTCTCTTATTCAAGCTTGAAACCTCTCTCATTCTTTGCTGGAAATACTTTTAACTCTTCTCCAACTCTGTTGTGAATTTGGGTCTCCTTTACTATGGTATATTTGTTTGTGTAGTGTCTTGTTTGCTACCTGTGTTCTAGGAACTTATCAAAATCTGGTTTTCTGCAGCCCCTCCCCACTTTTCAATGAATTTATATTCTTTACTGTAGTGCCAGTGGGAATTCAGAGGGAGGAATGGAAGTGAAACACATGTGTTCAGTCTGCTCTCTGGAACCAGAAAGATTTAGAAGTGGTACTTGATTTTAATTATCTTGAGTTCTTGAATATTTGTATGGTACTTTTACATAATCTGTTTAATTCTTATAACAGCTTTTGATGTAGGTAAGACATATTCTTGTTTTACAAATTAGGAAACTGAGGACTAGAAAGGTTAATAAGTAAGCGATTTACCAAAAGTCACTTGCCCAAGTAAATTGCAGAACTGAGATAGAGATTAGTGTTCAGTCCAACTCTTAGTCCATTTAGTTTTCTTTTTATCACACTAATTTTGATTGAGTACAGTGTTTTCACTTTGTTGTGATGGTTAAGCTTCATTGTCAACTTGATTGGCTTGGGAGCTGCCCAGGGGATTAGTGAAGCACATTTCTCAGTGTGTCTGTGCGAGCCATGGGGCCCTGACTTTGGGTTCTCTGTTTGATCCCTGGCTCTTCCTCTTTGTCAACAGTCCCATGCTGTCTAGACCAACTTCTATGAACTGAGTAGCTTGGCTACTTGTATCGCAGCCTTTTGGTACGATCTTCTTGGCTTGGAGCTAGCCTACCATGGACTGAATCTTCTGATTAAACCATGAGCCAAATTAAACTTCTGCTTATTTAAATTGTGGGTGTCGGATATTGTGTCCCAGAGATGGGAAAGCTGACTAATGAAACTGTCCTCAATTTTTACTCTGTCTCTGTCTACAAAGTAGTATGTACATAATTGTAATTTAGTTCTGTATAGTTTTTCTGTGATGAAGAATTTATTTATAGACTCCCACCTTCTTTCCCTCAGATAGGAAATACTGTCAGAGCACACACTATATTATATGTATGTATGTATCCACACACATATATCTATATACATATATCTAAGTGTATGCGTATGTATTTTGTGTATATGTATACATATATATATATATATATATATATATATATATATATATATATATGTAGTCAGAGCAAGACTTCCTTGGCATTTTCATGGTCTTTATGCTCTCTCTTCTTTGAAGTAGGGTCCTTGTTTAATCTTTTATTCTTTACCAGCTTTCATTCTCTTGTAATATCAAATTTTTTAGAATATCAGGTGGTTATTGGGTTTTTCTGTTTTTGGAGAAAACTGGGATTCTTATGTGTTTTCATTAGGTTAATATATTTGTTCATGCGTAGACGATCTTTACCCTGTTAAAAATGATGCAGTATTTTTGATCAACAGTTTTTGTTTACTTCCAAATTTTTCCAAAATCAGTTATGAAGCTGGAGTTAAGAATTGTTCTGTGTTGGTTGGCATTACTAGTGTCTGTTTATAAAGGTTACATATACTGTAGGTAATTTGATTCTATTACTGTGATTGGTTTCCCCTCCCTCCCTTCCTCTGTCCCTCCCTCTCTTCCCCTTTCCCTCCTTTCTTTTTCATCCTTCCTCTCCTTTCTTTCTTTTATTTTTGGGAACTGAAACTAGGGTCTCATGTACGCAAAGCACATTTTCTACTACTGAGCTACACACCCCCCAGCCTGATTGGTTTCTTTAAATAGATTAGACATGCATTTTGGATACAGTACATATTGAATCACACACTTATTGTTTACTTGCTACACTTCTTTACTGGATAAAAATCTGCCTGCAGCAAAACTTTACCAGGAGTATTTGTGTTCCATACTCTCACACTATTCACAGCTTTATTTTCCCAGAGATACTGGGGGTAGACTAAAGGATAACTGTGATTTATGTAATGATGTTGCCTTCTACTTATAGATGAATAGAGTAGAATTTGTGCCATAGATACATCTCTCTTTTTCTGGAACAAATTCATGCATATGCACACATGCACACATATACAGCATAATTTCTTTTTTTTAAAATTAATTTTATGGGTACATTTTAGGTATACAATATAGTGACATTCATCATTGGAAATTTTTAACCTTTCCATAATATATCTTGGTTCTTCCCCCCCCCCCATTCCCCTGCCCTCCCTTCAACCGCTCTGCCTCTCCCTATTTACAAAGACTTTGTTTCCATTTTTTCATTTTCTCATATTAATTCCATTTCCTTCTTTCCTTTCCCCTACCTCTCCTACTTCCCCCTCCCCTTTGCTCCTTTTCTTCCTATTTCACATTATCTAGTATACATTTTGGTCCTTATTTACACTTTCAATTTCTCACACCAGAGAAACTATTTGGTATTTACACATGTGTGTCCTATTTATTTCAGTTAAGAGTATCACCTCAGTGTGCATCCATTTACTATAAATGTCTAATTTCTCATTCTTTATGGCTGAGTAGTACTCCATTTTATAAAAAACCCCACATTTTCTTTATCCAGTCTCCAGTTGATGGGAAATTGGGCTGCTTCCAGGTTTTAGCTATTACAAATTGTGCTGCTATGAACATGGATGCACATATATCACTGTGGTATAATTCTTTTAACTCTTTGAGGAAGATCCCCAGCAGGGGAATAGCTGGGTCAAATGGGACTTCCAGTCCTAGTACTTTGAGGTATCTCCATACTGATTTCCATGGTGGCTGCACCAGTCTACACTCCCACCAGCAGTGGAGCAGTGTTCCTCTTTCCCCACAGCCCCACCAGCATTTGTTATTGGTTGATTTCATGATAGCATCCATTCTTTCTGGGGTGAGGTGGAATCTCAGTGTTGTTTTCATTTGCATCTCTCGAATGACCAGTGATGTTGACCATTTTTTCATATGTTTATTTGCAATTTCTACTTGTCTGAGAAATTTCTGTTCATTTCAGATGCCCATTTTTGGATTGGGTCTTTAAATTTGGGTGGTCTGATTTTTTAAGTTCTTTATATATTTTAGATAGTAGACCTTTGTCTGAGGAACAGCAGGTGAAAATTTTTTCCCACATTGTGGGTTATCTCTTCACGCTGTTGGTGATTTCTCTTGCTGTGCAGAAGCTTTTTAGTAAGAAGAGATCCCACTTGTTGACTCTTTGTGCTAGTTCATGGGCAACTGAGGTTTTGTTCATAAAATCTTTTCCTACACCAATGTCTTCAAGAGTTCTACCTAACCAGGGGCCTGGGATTTAGCTCAGTGGTTCTGCCACCTGCCTTGCAAGCAGAAGGATCCAACTTCAATCCCTGGTACCATAAAAAAAAAGAGTTCTACGTAACCTCTGTTCTAGCCAGTTCAGTGTTTCTGTTTTAATATTTAGATCTTTAATACATTTCGATTTTATTTTAGTGCATGGTGAGAGATATAGGTCTAGTTTTACTCTTTGGCAAGTTGAAACCCAATTTTTCCAGCACCATTTATCAAAGAGGCTATCTTTCCTCCAATGAGGGTGTTTGGCTCCTTTGTCAAAGATGAGGTGGCTGAGTGTGTCCGAAGTTGTTTCTGTATCTTCTAGTCTATACAACGTAATTTCATTGAGTCTGTATTTATATTCATGTTTGTTGTGTTGCAGAATTCCAGGTTGTATCACACTTGGTGAATGATGCTTTCCAGAATTGTGCAAATTGACTACCTTACTATATTTATGAACTATATTTAAGAACTTACAGAATATAATATAATGGAATTATTTTAGGTTAGGGTGTGTTTGTTTAGCTTTTGATTACAGCTTGGTAAAATCTTAGCCTTAATTTTTCTTGTTCTAGAAAATAAAAAAAAAAAATACCATCTGCTCTACTACCTACTTACCTCACAGAGAAGATGCAAAGATTGTTTGATTAAAAACATACAGTGGGATTTCTTGGAGATAAGTTCTTATGAATATAGTGTGCACCTGCTGTAGATAATAAATATTGCCAGAGAGTTTCTGCTCACACATATAAAAACATTTTTGTTAAGTTATGAAGTTGACAGTGCATTACAGACATAGTCATACTTGATATTTTTAAAAGTTGAGTTTAGTTGTTCTTTACAAAGAGGGTCTACTATTTGGGTCTACGATATATACTATTTATTTGCTTAAAATATTGTTCATTTGATGAAAATTGTTTTTAGTCTTATACTTTCCAGTATATGGTTTCACATTTAAAACTACTTTGTTACTCTTTACTTTTTCAAGATTTAATCTTTACTTAAAAATGTTTTGCTTTAGCTATAGTAATTGAACAATGTGGAAAGAGTAACATCTTCTTTGCTTATAAAGGTTTAATTGACGTATAAGTTTGTTTTTTTTTTTTTGCGGTACCAGGGATATCGGACTCAGTACCTTGTGGTTTCGAGGCAGGCACATTGCCACTGAGCTAAATCCCCAGCCCCTGCTTATAAAGGTTTAGATGTGGATAAGGCCAGACCTTCATTTATGTATGGATATAAATACACATGTGTGCACACACGAATGATTGTGTGCTTGAACTGTTTACTTTTAAGTTGTTTTTAGAAATTTTTCATATGAAAAATTAGAATGTGAAATATGAAGACTATAAAATTGAAAATCTGCTTGAACTTTTTTTGTTGAATATTATGTTTTGTTTTACCACCCTTAACTATTTTTTTTTGTATTTTGTGTTTAAGTGGTATTTAATACCTTTAGAGGAATAACATAAAATGTGTAAAAGTTTCTAGAAAATGAATCTGGAAAAATCCAAAAGAAATTTGTTCCCATTCATCACTCATCTGTATACTTTAGTGCTTACATTTATACATAAGTGCATAATAAATGTTCACATTACCTTAAATTGAATTTTTCACTGTGGGATTGAAACAAGCACTGTAAGGTTGTGGGGAGAACAGTTGACCACACTGGATCTGTAGCCTGAGGTATGTTTAGTCTCAGGATGGTCTACTCTGAATTTGAATTTACTGGATTTGGAAGTCTTTGGTTGTTCCTTATAGGCTAGTTGGCTTTTGCTTCACTCAGGTTGTTGTTGTTGTTTTTTTCTTCTTTTTTTTTTTTTGGTACTGGGGATTGAACTCAGGTCCTTGCGCTTGCGAGGCAGGCGGCGGAGCCACTGAGCTAAATCCCCGGCCACTCAGGTTGTTTGATTGTGGTGTTTAACGGGGTATTAGATGCTGAGTTTAAAAAACGACTTAAGATGATACTTGCTTCTGCTTAGCATTTCCTTGAATGTTTAAATTAACTATTTATGGCTTTATTGAAAGCAGTTTTAAAAGTAAGATAAAACTTTGCCTGTTCACCTTGCTAAACCTGTAGTATCTAGCAGTACATAAAAAGTACAGTGGGACTTATTGGCACCGTAGTGCAGAGCATTGAAGAATTCCACATTGTGACAACACATCAAAATAAATTGCTGTCAACAGACCAAAACACCAAGTGCTGTGATTCTGTCTGACGTGTGAAGATTCAGACAGGCTGTCTTGACAAGTTGTGGTGGAGCACCTGCATTTGACAGAAGACAGTGATATAAATCTGATCTGTCTGATATGAAGCACCTAGATATAGTTAATGCTGGTGACAGTAAGTCTGCATAACATTTTCAAGACATAAATCTGATTTTATTTTGCTTCTATTATGTGACAGTATATTTTTGGTCACATTTTGATTCTTGTTTCCTATTTGTGTTTGTAGTTTGGCCTTGAAATATAGTTATGAATAATAATGGAAAAACAACAAGTTAAAGTCTAGTTCAGTCTGTTTGTAGTGTAATGCAAAAGGCAATACCACAGCAATTGCTCAAAGCAAAAAAAGCAATATAATTTTATTTTATACTAATCATAAAAATAACCATGGTTGAGGTCATATTAATTTTGTATCTTACAGACAAAATATTGAAAATAGTGGGTTAAAAGTCTGAGTAAATCTTCTCTCAAGCTGCATTTGACTTTAAAGCCTTCTGAAGAGGTAAAATCATTGACTAGGTGGTTAATTTTTACCTTTCATTACCAATAAATGATAACTTTTTATAGGACCAGTATATATCACAGCTCATTTAAGAATGCGTAAAACATATCATAGCTCTGGAGTTTAATTATAGAACTTGCTGCTAGCTTCTCTGTTTCAGTTCTTCGTGCAACTGTAGATACTAGATACTTCATTCTCGCAAGTGGTAAGCTAGTAAAATGTGCATAGAGTTATAAATTTCAATTATATTTTCCTAACTACATCTTAAAGTTTAATAAGAGATATTAACAATGGACTTTTAGTTAAAAAAGTCTTTTTAAGAGGAAAGTATTTCTATAGAGGATTTAGATACCATCTTTGAAAAGTGAGGACAATTTTTTTAAAATGGAAATGAAGCCAAGATAATGTTAATAGTATTTTTTTCACTTTTTATAGTAATCAACTTGTTTGTAGCATTTCATGCTGAGACTTGTCATTGTCCAAATACAGAAATCTATTTGGTTTTCCCTGGTCTCAAAGATACTACTGTTTGTTACCTAACTTATTGGTTATTTTATTTGAAGGTTAGTTTCAAAATATAGACAATTGTTGCTCTGTTGATGGTCCTGTGAAAACCAGAAAGAATTCAAGGATTCCCCAAAGTTGAGAAATTTTGAAAATAGCACTGTCCACTATATAGTTTTTAAAAATATAAATTATTTTTTTTAAAGTTACTATTCATTCTTGACTGTATTGTTATTTTATCCCTTAAAGGCTGCTAATGAGAAATAGAGCCTCATTATGATTTTAAGGATGAGAGAGGAGGGCTTTTAATTAATGATATGTAAATGGTCTTGAATTGATTATGTTAGAATATCAAGAGAGATGGGTAGAAGCTGTGGTGTAATATATTTTAATTAAGAATTAATTAAAAATGATGGCAATTTCATAAAGCCTCACAGAAAATAGTGGAATTTACTTTCTGTCAGGAGTAAATTAGCTTGTGATTAAATAAAGGGCCTGCATTAATAGTGGAGTTATTTTTAAACTGTGCTATGAAGAATTATGTAATTTTTCCTAAATAAGTAAAATTAAAATTTAATATTTAAAGGTGGGAAGTAAATGGTGGCAGAGAGCTAACTTATTTTTACAACTGTAATGTACTGTCCTTTTGTTAGAAAATTATTGTGTAAATATTTTTAACCTCAGCATATATGTTGTGTAGCTGTAAAAGAATGGACTTTGTTTGGCCTCTTGTCCAATTAGCATTGGGAATAAGGAGTGTTCTTATAAGTAGCCTCTGGCTCTGTTGTGTGTAAGATCTGAAAAATTCTTTACCGATGTGGCTTTTCATTGTAAATAATACTCCTGTGGAAAGGGATAGCCCCTCTTAGGAGAGCCTAAATGTATTCCTTCAGCTTGAAACCTGAAATTTCCTTGAGTCTACTGTGTATTCACACCTTATGGGCTTCATTATTTTTATAAGCAAAATTTTTCAGTAGTATAGAAAAATGTTTTAACAGGAAACTTGTCTTGAGGCTTAGGGTTAGGATTATAATTGCACCATGGTAGAAAAAGGCATACATTTTATTCATGTATTTCCATGTATTAATATAGGGAATCATCTCAGTATTGTAGCTGATTGTATTGGGTTATTATTTAAAATGCAGCATAGGGGGCCAGAGATTTAGCTCTGGTTCCACTGCCTGCCTTGCAAATGCAAGGTCCCGAGTTCAATCCCGGTACCAAAAAAACAAAAAACAAAAAACTAAACAAACAAAAAAACGCAGCATAGGACATGGCATCTTCAATCTGAATTTAGTACTTGATGCTTATGAAACACACTTTAATGAGTAATTGTATTTGGGAATTTTATGAATCATCCATTTCAGCAGTTTTATGATTTGGGTATACTCTTATGGGTTTCTTTGTGTGTTTGATTTTGCTAAGTCACTTAAGAAATGTGAAGTTTTGGCTGAGGATTTAGCTCAGTGGTTTCGCCGCCTGCTGCACAAGCACAAGGACCCAAGTTCAATCCCTGGTACCAAAAAAAAAAAAAAAAAAAGAAAAAGAAATGTGAATTTTTATCAATAACTACCATCATTCATTAATTCTCTTCACTGCCTATCTTTGCCTGCTTATCTAGTGTGTAATTTATGTGTGTAGAGTTGCAGTGTGGTCATATCTGATGAACCCTCTGTAGTGTTTGCATCTTAGAAATACAGTTATGGGAAAAGAGAAATGAACAATTCTTGGTTCTATCTGCAGATGCTGACCATTGCTGCTGATTAACATTTTCAAGTTTACCCTAGTCATTGTGGTTTATAAAAATCTAATAAACATTGCAAAAAAGTTGTTGTAACCCTGTGATGAAACCAAAGTTATTCTGTTCGTTGTCATAACTATATCAACACTGGTAACTCTTGCTTTCATCTTAGTGCTGATTTCAAGATACAGAGATAATTTAAAAAAGACCAAATTTAACATATATTATATATATATATATAAAATATTAATATGGACCTCTCAAAGGAGAGAGTTCACATCTTTCTTTTGGTGATAATGCCAAAAATGTCTTCTGTCCTAGGTCTGGGAACAATTTGGTGTGTCAGGTGGTTTCTAACAAAGTCTTCAAGGCTAAATAGTCCATTAGTGCCACAGTGAGATTTCTAGTGTAGCTACTCTGAATCAGTGTCTGTTTTTTTTTTTTTTTTTTTTTGTACCGGGGATCAAACTCAGGTCATTCCGCTTGCACAGCAGGCGGCGAAACCACTGAGCTAAATCCCCGGCCCCTAGTGTCTGTTTTTAAAAGAAAAATTCAAAAAGAGTCAATATGTTTTTACTTTGGAATTTAGAAGGTATTAAAAGAATAGTTTTGATAATGAAATATGGATCCAGTGGGAAATAGTTAAAAGATTTGGGATGTGTTCTGACTAGAGAAAGGCTAAGGAGTTGACGTACTTTAATGAGATTAATGCCACGTACTTGGTCTCTCTATAGTATTATTGTTATTAGCTTTTAATCTTTATCAGTAATAGATGAATCCTAAGAGTCACTTCAAAATGAAAGCAGGAAAGACTTTGGCTCATGTTATAGAAGTATGGGACTGCTAATGTAAAAAATAACTACTCAGTTTGTGAGTCTTGATATGTGTTCTGTTTTGGGAATGTGTTAGATATGCCTGGAACTAGAGGCCTTGACCAGAAGCTTGCTCAAGATCCAGTTTTGTTGTTCCAAGATGCTATCTTGAGCCTATATTTCAGAGAATGTATCTTTCTTTTTTTATGAGAATAAATATCCTAATTAATTTGATAATGCCCTGCATGGGACACTTAAGCTTCTCATTGTTGTTTTCCTAATGCATCAAAAGATGAGAGACTGGTACATTTTTAGTACTAGGCCTTCTAGTAGGGTAGTTCATGTTCTAGAAAGATAATAATAAAAAGAACTATTATACTAGACTTAAATTAGACTATATGATGAAGTGAATTTGATTAATGATTTGGCTTGTTTTTTTTTTTTAAGTATTCATTGCTTACTAAAGAGTGGGGAACAATTCCCGAAAATGCCTGGTCTTAGCATTGATTTCTGTGGCACTAGCTGTTGTATGTAACAATGATTGTGACCATTGACTCTCAGAGTTTACTGTTTTCCATACCGAGTTAAAAGTGCTGTAAACACATTAGCTCATTTAATCCTCCTATCAACTCCATGATTTAGCTTACTAGTTCTCAAACTATTTTTCTAACCTTTCAATGAGGTATTTAAGAATTACTGATAACCCTAGAGAGCATTTGTTCACATAGGTTATATCTATCAATATTTGCATGTTGATGTAAACAATATTTTAAACATAAAATATTTTCCAAAATAAAAAAATTGGTTAGAAGAATGACATTATTTTACATATTTTGCAAATCATAATGTCTGGCTTCAAGAGCTGGATTTTTGTATCTGCTTCTGCATTTATTCTTTTGTGATATCATACTTGGTATTGCCTCCCATAAACTTCATTGTATGAGCAAATGAGAGTAAAAAGGTAACTCAGTATTTTTTTTTGGTACTGGCGATCGAACTCGGGACCTTCCGCTTGTGAGGCAGGCGCTGGAACCACTGAGCTAAATCCCCGGCCCGGTAACTCAGTATATTAATAATAATATGAAAACAGTTTTAACCTTGCAGACCCCCCCCAACTCTTTTAACCCCCATCCAACACTTTGAAACCACATATTAGAAACGTTTTTTTTTTGGTACTGGGGATCGAACTTGGGACCTTGTGCTTGTGCAGCAGGCAGCAAAACCACTGAGTTAAATCCCCAGCCCCCAGAAAGCATTCTCTTTTTATCTGCAAGCTCGCTGAGTGCTTCTGCTAGGCTGTACTGATAGCAAGTGTTCATTTTTCTTGTCCTTTTTCACTCTTAGTTTTGGCATTTAAAGGATCATCCATGATTATGATACCATCAAGCTTAATTTCTTATTTTCATTAGTTTAGGAATCTAATTTGGGGACTTAGAATGTCCTGGAAGTCTATTTAATTTTGTGTTGGGAGATGGTTTCTAAATTTTAGCTGTGGCTGGCAGTTTTCAACCAGTTAAATTTTAGCATAATACCTTTGAATGATAAAGGCAATAGTATTAATAGTTCACTAATTCCAAAAGTTAAAATAGGACATTTAATTTCATGATAAAACTGCTAGAATTGAATATTGTATACAGAGATTCTAATCTAGTAAATTCTTTTATTTACTACAATTTTACCAAGTTCTTTCTGGGGATATTTTTTACCTGCTTTGACTTTTTTTATAGTTCACTTCTTTCTTATATAGAATTCTTTATTTGAAAAAAAAATGCTCCCTTACTTGAAATCCAAATAACTTATTCAAAGTACTTGGTGATTAACTTGTCTGGAACAGTATAGGATCATTGGTGATTAGGGTATTTTTTTCTTTGAAAAACATCTTACGAATGCTCCAAAAACAATAATATCAATACTAAGTATTTAGGCAGTTAGACTTTCTGTGTGAAGACCTTATTGGCAATAGATTGTTCTGTCTTTTAATTATAGGCATAATTTTTAACTTAACTATTACAATGAATGGATAAATGCATTTGAATAAAGTATTGGTGGCAGTTCTGAAAAAATCATTAGGGTATGTGGAATTCTTGCATTTAATTTTTGATTATGAAATACTTCAAACATATGGCCATCCATTTTTTTGGTTAAATGTAATATTAACATTTTTGGCATAGCTGCTTTATTTATTTATTTATTTATTTTTTGTATTAAATTCTTTTATTGGTACATTGTAGGTATACAACACAATTACATTTCTCATTGGGAATTGTACCTTTACATAATGCATCTTGGTTCTTATTTTTTCCCCATTCCTAGCCCTCCCTTCACGCCCTATTTATTTATTTTAATTTAATTTATTTATTTAGGGACCTTGCGTTTGCGAGACAGTCACCTGAACCACTGAGCTAAACCCCTGGCCAATACTTATTTTTAAAAGTACTCTGATACATAAAAATGGTTGAAGATTCTCTCTTCAGGGCACTAATTTTCCTGCCTGCACAAATTCATGCCTTATGTGTGTTTCATATTCTTCTTATTTTTAAAAAAGCTTTCTACTACTTATATGTGTGTTTGTAAATTATACATAGATTTTTAGCACTGACATAAAAATTATACACACATGCTCTGCATATCTTTTTGTATACACCATCTTTTCACTCCTGTTCTTTTCGAGTATATTCATTTTGTTACTTGTGAATTAATGTCATTTAAAAACCGTTTTAGGGGCCAGGGATTTAGCTCAGAGGTTCCGCTGCCTGCCTCGTAAGTGCAAGGACCCGATTTTGATCCCTGGTACCAAAAAAAAAAGCCATTTTAGAGTATTCTGTGCAACTGGACTTCATCATAGCACCATTGAAGATATTTAAATTATTTCAGAAATTTTATTATTATAAATAAGCTTATTCCTATTTTCTTGTCCACGGGCAAGAATTTCCCGAATGTGTGTAAGTATAGTAAAGTATGTGTATATCCATATGTAATGCTGCCAAATTGCTTTCCTAAGTGATTGTATCAGTTTTACAATGCTATCATAAGTAAGAATGCTCGACAGAGAACCTTGTATTTACTTATTTTTCAAGACTCAGAAACTAGGACTGGGGATTTAGCTCAGTGGTTCCACCACCTGCCCCGCAAGTGCAAGGACCTGAGTTTGGTACCCCCCCCCCCCAAAAAAAGAATCAGAAACTAAAGTCCTTATTCTAAATTAAACTTTTTTTTTTTTATCCTTATGTACTAGATATAGATATCAGTAGCTTTTAATTTTGGGGGCTGGGAATGTAGCTCAGTGTGCTGCACCTGCCTGGCAAGTGCAAGGTCCTGAATATGATCCCCCATACCAGAAAAAAAAAAAAGTGGATGTTTGCTGGATATAGTATTTGGTATTTTGCCTGTTTTGGAAGTACCAGCTTGGTGTTCAGTTTTTTGTGTTTTTTTTTTTGTTTTGTTTTGTTTTGTTTTGTTTTGTTTTGTTTTGTTTTTGAGTTAGTAGCAAAGGACAAGATAAATGCAAAGTCATTTAGTTAAATATATTGAAATCATATTTTTGCTGGACAACAGTTTTGTTGCTGTTTTGGATTTTTGAGATAAGGTCTCACTAAGTGGTTCAGGCTGGCTTTGAGCTCCCTACTTCACCCAGGCTGGCCTTGAACTTGGGGCAGTGCTCCTGCCTCAGGCTCTTGAATGCTAGGATTACAGGCATGTAGGACCATATCAGGGCAATAGTTTTGTTTTTGAGTTTCCAGATATGAGATGTACATATAATTGTATTATCTAGAGAGATTTTCTGTATTTCTGGGTAATTAATGGCTTATAGTGAAATGTTATGTAAGCTGTATTTATTTTTGTTAAATATAAAAAAATTTTAAAAAGGGCCGGGGAAGTAACACAGTGAAGGCTTTGGGTTTAGTCTCCACTACTACAAAAACAAAAACGAAAAACAAAAACCAGAATCAAAACTATAATTTTTAGGATAAGACTTAGTCACAATGAAAATCTGGCATAGCAATGCCCTTTAAAAAGAGATGGGAACAAATACTTCACAGCTCTTCTATCAGGCACCATTCTTTAATGTATTCTAAGCCTATCATAAGATTTTACTGGTTAATCATTTAAGTACAAGGTTAGAAATAAATTTGATGATTCACTGAGAAAATAAGATTAGTCAGTTTTTAAAACTATTTTTGATCCTCAGCATATCAAGTCATTTTGAACCAAACATAGTAACTTTGGACTACAGCTAAACAATTTATTTATAATAGAAAGTTATTGACCACAAAGTTCCCTCGCAGATTAAAAGTTTTCTAATAATTTGGAATGTTCACCTCACTCAATTTATTAGAAAATCAAAAGGAACACCGAGTTCTAAACATCATTCTGACAGATTTGTTTGCCTTTATTCCTATTAAATGTATTTCCCAACCTTTGATTTGATACTGAAAATCAGCAATATATGTCTAGGATAAACAGAATGCATGCTTTCTGCAGTTCCCTTGATCAAGGAGAAAGTGCTTTATGTATAAAACCACATGGCAAGAATGTAGCTGTAGGTGATCCCCTGAGAGTTTTTTTGATTGGAGCTGGGAGTTGAGTTCTGAAAGAGGGAGACAGACAGGTTGTTTGAAAAAATTCCCATTAGGCCAAATGCTTATGTTGGAGCTGTGCTACAGCATTTTTCATGTACGAACTGTGACTTTAGCAATTTTAAAGGTTAAAGGCTATTCATTGCAAGATTATAATAATGTATTTTTCACTTTGAAAGTTTTGTATACATCCTTTTGCATTTCATTAGTCAGTGGACCAGAAGTTTCCTTTATTCACATGCTCATTGGCCCAGATTTTATTTGGGAAGTATAACATTATAAAATTTATCACTTAGTGCCTAAAGTCAGTACACTTTCTAATATACACTTTTGAAGTGTATAGACAGCAAAAGAAGAGAAAACAAACTTGATGATTTGACTTAAAAGTTTTATATGTCCTGTATTAATGATTGTGTTCTTTTTTAGCGATTTCAGTATTGGATGAGTAATTTCAACATTTACTTCACAAATCAAGGGCTACTTAAACCTTTGTACATATTCAAGTTTTGGTGCAATTTAGTTAAAATTCTATTATAGAAGATGAAGATTAATTAGAATATTGATTTTTAATATTCTAGCAGTTTGCTTTGAAGTTTTCCTTTGAAAGGAAAACTATTGTTTAATATTCCAAAATCCCTTAAATTATAAAAAGCAATAAAGTAGAAATATTTTAGTGTTTTCTTGAAATAAGAGAAGGGAAGTTTTAAGAAGCAGTTGTTTTAAGGAGACTAATTGAAGTGTCATAGTCTTGAAGACTGGTTTGGTCCTGGCGTTGCTCTGTGGCAGTGGAGCCCCAGATGCCTGGCTAAGCATCCCTCACCGACATCTGGAACCAGTTGCAATACATCACTGTCAAAAATGCTTTCTATACGTATCTGCATTTACACATTAGTTACCCACGCAGCACTCATCAAAAAAGCTGAACAATCTTGACATGGTGTCCCTTGTGGAACTGCAAAGGTGAACCGAAGTTGGGAGGCAGTGTCTCGCGTCACTGTCTGCTGAGCTCTTACAACAGGAAGCCTGATTAAAAGTGAAGGGAAAAATTTATCAGTTGCCTCAGCTCAGTAGACTTCAGTATAATTTTTTATTTACAAAAAGGATATTTTGTGTCACATAAAACATGTAACATAAGCATTACACTGATTTTGTTTAGAAACAAGTATTTCTAGTTTTTGTTGAAAAAGATTGTATGTTTACTACATTTTCCATTAGCTATGATTTTTAAAGGATTTAAATTTAAAACCACACATGAATTACAGATAAAATTGATAACATTTGTATCAGATTTAATTGAAGAATAATTTAATCTCAATCATAGGACCTTTGCTGTTATATTGATAGTAAGTTTGAGCTTATTGTCAAAAGCTGAATGCTAGAAAAAGAAAAGTTATTTATAGGTATTTTGCAGTTTTGTATTTGAGTACTCTTGAAAATGAAGTAAGAGTTTTGACAAAAAAATATAAACGAGCCTTTTATATAAAGAGCTATACAGGAGCCTTGGCTAGCACCTCCATTTCAACAATAACAACAACAACAGTAACAACATTAATAATGTTGATTACAGTGTTGTTGTCTACTGACCTCTTCATGTTCTTGACACATTCTGTCTGGTCTAAATATATCATCTTGTTCAAACTTAGTAAATGGAGGTATTGTTTTCCCCATTGAATAGAAAGAACACTGCTTAAATAAGTTAAATAACTTACCCAAATTCACACAGTTCATAAATGATAGAGCTGGGATTTAAACTCCAGTAGTTTGATTTTAGACTTCAAAATTTTGTCGTTTTGTTTGTTCATTGGTTTATATATTTTAATTTTTAATTATAAAATTTCTAAATGTACATGGAAGTATAGTGACCTACTATATAACCCACTTTAATCACCAATAGTTTATACTTATTTTGTATTTCTTCACAAAACTTTTTCCTGCTGTTTTAAAGTGAATTCTAGACACCATGTTATTCCATCCCTTAGTACTTTAAGTTTGCATTAATAAACCCATTTCCTTTCTTATATAAACCAATTTCACTACCATACCTCACAAAATTAAGTTCAATTTAACAAGACTTTAAAAAAGTCATATGTTTATTATCTACTCATATTCTTGGAGAAAATATAGATTTAGCTAAAATACAGATTTTTTTTTGGTACTGGGGATCGAACTCAGGACCTTGTGATTGTGAGGCAGTTGTGATGCCACTAAGCTAAATCCCTGGCCCTAAAATACAGATGTTTACAGTTAAATTATTTGAATCAGGCTGCAAAAATGCCCACCCCCTCTATTTGGTTGTTAGGACTCTTTATTTTTTGAGATAGGGTCTCACTAGGCCACCACACCTGGCTTATAACTTGAGATTCTGCTTCCACCTACAGAGTAGCTGGTATTACAGGCACAACATCATGGAGTCCATCTGTTAGGATCCCTAAGTGTCTCAAACAATAACATTGACCTTTCTCCCCATCTCACACCTCCTTTCCACGTAACAGTGACTTGTTGAAGAAAATAGAATGGTTATCCTATAGAATGCCCCACATTCTGCATATTACTGGTTATTTCCTCCTGGAAATATTTAATTTATGGCTTTATTCCCTGAATTTCTTCTAGACTGGAAGCTAGCTCTAAAAGCTCTATTGGATTTACATTGCATCAATCATCAATAATGTTAGGTTGGCGCAAGGACCCGAGTTTGATCCCTGGTACCAAAAAAACCCCCAAAAAACAACAACAAAAAATTAATGTTAGGTTGTCTTTGTGCAGTGCTTAAACTGATCAGTGGATTTGGATAGTGCCAGCCTGATCACTTTATTTTAGAGTTCCTCTTATTGTCTCATCTAACAGTTTTACTATCCATGGATCACTAGTGTTTCTAAAAATATATATGTGAATTCCAGATTACTGGGAAAGTACAGATTGGTGTTGCATAGTTAAAATGTAGTCCTATGGCACTCATCAGCATTGTTCCTCACAAATGGAAATTCGCTTTTCCTTGTGCCTTATCTTTAGTATTGTCTCAAGAAGCAGGGTTGTGTCTAGAGTAGGGGTTCATGCACATCGGGTTCAACATTTGCTGGAGATGAAGTTTGTAAGGAGAGTTTTGGTCAAAAGATAATAAATGTTATACAGTTCTAGATTGGCCACTGCTTTTGGAGACTAAAAGGAAAATGAAATAGATTATCTTTGAACTTGTAATCATATAAGACAATAGAATGGTTTTAGCAGTTCAAAGAAAGGTATTTTTTTCTTCTCTTTTCACTGTCACTTTTTTTCCCATTTGCACGTGTTAATTCTAGCAAAATATCTTTATTCTTTTGGTGTCAAACATCAAGATTCAGTGTATGTTTTGCTGAGTTTAACTTTGTGTGTGTGTGTATTTTGAGACAGGGTCTCATGATATAGTTTGCTAAATAGCCCAGGCCGACCTCAAACTCACTTGATCCTCCTGCCTCAGCCTCCCAAGTGCTGAAATTACAGATATGTATCATCATGCCTAGCTAAAATGTGTAAAGTATAAGGTTGAATTCACTATGTGTTTTTGTCAATTCTTAGTTGTTTAATTTTTAGATTTACTGATCACTGAGTAAAACATTAGCAGTGTTAAACCGAAACCCTTGAGAACAAGGGGGCCTATGAAATGAAAGGGTTTATTGAGTCAGTGGGAATCCTAACAGGTCTTTTATTGAAATATAATTCACATACCATTCGATCCACCCTCTCAAAATGGATAACTCAAGTTTTTAACATATTCACAGAATTGTACAACTATCACAACAATCCATTTTATAACATTTTCATTACCCCTCTCAAAATTCCATACTCATTAGCAGTTATTCCTCTTTTTTCTCTCACCAACCAACCCCCACTCCACATCCCAGCCCTAGGCAACCACTCATTTATTTTCTGACCCTATAGGTACAATATGTGGTCTTTTGTTACTGGCTTCTTTTACTTAGCATGCTATTTTCAACATTTTTCCATGTTGTAGCATGTATAAGCACTTTATTGCAGAGTAGTTTTCTGATGTTTGATATTTTATTTATTCATCAGTTAATGGATATTTGGTTATTTCTACTTTTTTGACTATTTTGAATAATGCTATTAGGAATATTCAGGTATAAGTTTATATGTGAACATATGTTTTCAGTTTTCTTTGATATATGCAGCACCCCCAAATAGAATTGATGGATCACATGATACCACTGTTTAACCTGTGAGATGGTGCCACCGTTTTCTTTGAAGTAGCTGTACCATTTTGTATTTCTGTTTACACTGTATGAAGGTTCCAACTCCAGTTTAACTTTTAACAGTATCTTCAATTGGATAAATACTGCCTGTTTTCTGCAAGCCAGAAATCCTTTCAGGTTCAGGGAATACAGCTGTGAACCTGGTTGACCAGTATACTGCACTCAAAGACCATACAGTTCAGCACAGAGAATGAACACAATAATTTTAGAATGTGGTTAATGTTGTGAAGTATTTGCTGGGCTTAGAGGAAGACTTTAGAAAGAATAGTGTGAAGAGGTTTCTATGAGAGAAGAAGAAATAGGAGCGGAGAATGAGAAACATAGGCAGAGAGGGAACAGGAGAAGCAAAACCTCTCCAAAAGCACAACTTTTCAAGACATTTTTAAGGTGATACAGTGGCATGTTCATGGTTAAGACTTGTAATGGATCAATTGTTTTCACTTTCTTGTGAAATATTTGCCTTTTAACCTGTTTTTCTATTGTTTGTTGTTTTTCTTAATTATTTATAGCAGTTCTTATATTCTGGATTTGAAGGTAACAAATCAGACAAAAGTTATGAAAAGATCACAGAAGAGGCCATATAAAATAAGTGAAACAGATGGAAAAGTCCAACTTAAAATAAGATTAAAATAACTGTCATATATTGTTTAGCTGCCAGGCATATGTCTAGGCACCTCATTTATGTTAACTCCTGTAATTCTTACACGCATATTGGGAATTGTAGTGTTATTATCCTCATTTGACTCAGGAGGAAGTGGAGACAGATAGGTTAAGTAACTCACCTGCACCTGCACAGCCCAGGTGAATTGTAGATCCAAGAGGTGACCCAAGGCTAACAGTTTTCACGACTCACCTTGTTGACTTACAAGAGTCAAAACAAAAGTAAAATTGTACTGAGCTACCATTTCTGTCTATCAGATTGGCAAAGATGAACAAGCATAACAGTTACATAGAGCAGAGTATAGACTAAAATCTTATAAATTGCTGGTGGGTATGTAAATTGGTACAGTCCTGTTTTGAAGGAAGTTTGGCAATATCTATACAAATTTTAAATACTTGTAATTTGTTGATTGCAATTCTTGAAATTAGCCTTCATACTCCTTTGCATGTGAGAAATGTTAGGTATGTTCAGAGATGCTTGCAGCATTGGTTAGAAGAATGTAAGCTTGGCAAGAATATAAATATTTGATAGTAGGGGCTGATTAAATTATCTTACTTATTATTTCATGTAATACTATACAGCCTATCAAAGAGAATAAAGAGGCTGTATATGCACTGATGTAGAAACGGTTTCTAAGATATATTGAATAAGAATATTAAGATACGTAATGTATGTGGATATATTATCTGAAACTTGAAGAATAATAGAAATACGTGCTTTTGTGTGTTCATGTTTGTGTAAATAAATGTTTGATATTCACAAGGATGTTATTTTCTCTGGAAAAGAACAAAGTGTTTGAAGTCAGGAACAGGAAAGAGTTGTGTGTTTTGTGTGTTCAATTATGTGACCATATATTAAAAATATTAAAATGAAGATATACTGTAAGAGAGACCTAAACGGTAATAACAGAGGTTAATAAAGGGTTAATAAATTTTGAATTGTTCTACAGTTTATTTTCCCAAATATTTAGTATCTCAAGAATCTTAATCGTCTTTGTTTTTTGCAACCAAAAGTAAGCACTGCCCAGTTGAAATTAGATGGAAACACTCTAATATGTAGCAGAGCCAATGCCATGTATTTAGTACTGTGAGGAAGAACAGAGTGCTATCCTTTCTTCCTTTCTTTTCCTTTTATTGTGTAAGACCACTTTGGATAATAGATTTTTACTTTCACATTTTTAAAAAAATTTATGTATTAATTGGTACATTTTAGGTATACAATACATTTACATTTATCATTGGGTGTTTGTACCTGAACATGATGTATCTTAGTTCTTATTTTTTTCCCCATTACCTGTGCTCCCTTCCCTATTTACATAGATTTCGTTTCCTTTTTTTTTTCCTTTCTCATAATTTTTCCTTTCCTTTCTTCCCTTTCCCCTTCCCCTCCCGCCACCCCTCCACCTTTGGACCTTTTCCTATTTCAAATTATCAATTATTTGTTTTAATCATTTTCATCCTTATTTACACTTTCAGTTTCTCACACTAGAGATACTATTCGGTATTTACACATGTGTGTCCTATTTATTTCACTTAAGAGTATGGCCTCAATATGCATCCATTTAGCTATAAATGACTCTAGTTTCTCATTCTTTATGGCTGAGTAGTACTCCATTTTATAAAGAAACCACATCTTCTTTATCCAGTTTCCAGTTGATGGGCAGTTGCGCTGTTTCCAATCCTTAGCTGTTACAAATTGTGCCACTATAAACATGGGTGCACATATATTGCTGTGGTATGATTCTTTTAATTCTTTGGGGAAGATACCCAGTAGGGAATAGCTAGGTCAAATGGGACCTCTAGTCCTAGTTCTTTGAGGTATCTCCATACGGATTTCCACAGTGGTTGCACCAGTTTGCACTCCCACCAACAATGGATTTCTCTCCACACCCCGCCAGCATTTGTTATTGGTTGATTTCTTTTTTTTTTTTGGTACTGGGGATTGAACTCAGGTCCTTGCGCTTGCGCAGCAGGCGGCGAAACCACTGAGCTAAATCCCCAGCCCAATTTCTTTTTTTTTTTTTAATTTATATATTAAGGGTTAAAATACATGATTTTTTTTTTTTTGTTTTTTTTTGTTTGATTTCTTGATAGCAGCCATTGTGGGGTGAGGTGGAATCTCAGTGTTGTTTTCATCTGCATCTCTCGAATGACCAGTGATGTTGAACATTCTTTCTTCTTTTTTTTTTTGATACTGGGGATCGAACTCAGGTCCTTGTGCTTGCACAAGAACATTTTTTCTTATATTTATTTGCTGCTTTTACTTCTTTCAGAAATGTCTGTTCATTTTGGATGCCCATTTTTGAACTGGGTCTTTGAATTTGGGGGGTCTGATTTTTTTCAGTTCTTTATATATTCTAGATAGTAGACCTTTGAGGTACAGCTGCTAAAAATTTCTTCCCATATTGTAGGTTGTCTCTTAGCTCTGTTGGTAGTTTCTGTTGCAGTGCAGAAGCTTTTTAATAAGATGAAGTCCCAGTTGTTGATTCTTTGTGCTAGTTCCCGTGCTACTGAAATTTTGTTCATAAAGTCTTTTCCTATGCCAATGTCATTGAGAGTTCTACCTAACTTATCTTCCAGCAAGTTTACTGTTTCTGTCTTGATATTTAGTTTTAATCCACTTCGATCTTAGTTTAGTGCACGGTGATAGGTATGGGTCTAGTTTTAATCTTTGGCAGGTTGAAATCCAGTTTTTCCAGCACCGTTTATTGAACAGGCTATCTTTTCTCCAATGAGGGCGATTGGCTCCTTTGTCAAAGATGAGGTGGCTGAGTATGTCGGGAGTTGTTTCTGCATCTTCTAATCTATTCCACTGATCCTCGGGTCTGTTTTTTGGCCAGTACCCTGGTGTTTTTATCACAGTAGCTTTGTAGTATAGTTTCAAGTTGGGGATTGTGATACCCCCAGCCATGTCTCTGTTGCCCAGAATTGCTTTTGCTATTCTAGGTTTCTTCTGCTTCCTAATGAATTTTTTGATTGTTTTCTCTAGTTCTGTGAAGTATATTGTTGGAATTTCAATCGGTATTGCATTAAATCTATATAGTAGTTTTGGAAGTATGGCCATTTTCACTATATTGATTCTTCCTACCCAGGAACAAGGGATATCTTTCCATTTTCTTATGTCCTCTTCGATGTCCTTCTTCAGAATGCTGTAGTTTTCAGTGTAGAGGTCTTTTGCTTCCTTTGTTAGTTTGATTCCTAGATATTTCATTTTTTTAGATGCTATTGTAAAAGGAATTATTTCCCGAATTTCTCTCTCAGTGGGTCTGCTATTTGGGTATAAGAAGGCTATTGTCTTTTGAGTGTTGACCTTGTATCCAGCTACTCTACTGAATCTGTCAATTAGTTCTAGAAGGCTTTTGACCGAGTTTTTTGGGTCTTCTATGTAAAGTATCATATCATCAGCAAATAATGACAGTTTCACTTCTTCCTTTCCTATCTTTATTCCTTTTATTTCTTTCTCTTGTCTAATTGCTATGGCTAATGTTTCCAGAACAATATTGAACAGGAGTGGTGATAATGGACATCCTTGTGTTGTTCCTGAGTTTAGCATGAAAGTTTTCAGTTTTTGACCATTTAGTATGATGTTGGCTGTTGGATTTTCATAGATAGCCTTAATCAGGTTGAGATAAAGACCTTCTATTCCAATTTTCTGTAGCGTTTTTATCATGAATGGGTGCTGGATTTTGTCAGATGCCTTTTCTGCATCTATTGAGATGATCATATGGTTTTTGTCCTTGACTCTGTGAATATAGTGTATTACATTTATTGATTTATGTATGTTGAACCATCCTTGCATCCTTGGGATAAATCTGACTTGGTCAGGGTGTGTGATCTTCTTGATGACTCTCTGTATTCTGTTTGCCAGTATCTTGTTGAGGATTTTTGCATTTATGTTCATTAGGGAGATTGGTCTGTAGTTATCTTTTTGGGTTGGGTCTTTCCCTGGTTTTGGAATCAAAGTAACACTTGCTTCCAGGAAAGAATTTGGAAGCCTTGCTTCCCTTTCAATTTCCTTGATGAGTTTAAAGAGTAATGGCTAATGGCGTTAGTTCTTCTTTAAACATCTTGTAGAATTCAGCACTGAAGCCATCAGGACCTGGGCTTTTCTTTGTTGGTAAATATTTTATTACTTTTTCAATTTCACTCTTTGTTATTGGGGTGTTTAGAATTTCTATATCTTCTTCATTTAACTTTGGAAATTTATATGTATCTAGGAATCTGTCCATTTCTTCTGTGTTTTCCATTTTATTAGAGTACAGGTTCTCAAAGTAGGTATTGATGATCCTCTGAATTTCTGCTGGATCTGTTGTGGCGTCACCTTTTTCATTCTTAATTGCATGGATTTGAGCCTTTTCTTTCCTTTTTTTGATAAGGTTGGCTAAAGGTTTATCGATTTTATTTATTCTTTCAAAAAACCAGCTCTTCGATTCATTGTTTGTTCAAAAGGGTATTATTCAGTTTCCATGTGTTTGTTGGGGTTTTGCGGTTTCTTATGTTATTGATCTCCAATTTTATTGCACTATGGTCTGATAGTATACAGGGGATAACTTCAGTTCTTTTACATTTACTTAGATTTGCCCTATGAGGTAGCATGTGATCTATTTTGGAGAATGACCCGTGTGCAGCTGCAAAGAATGTGTATTCTGATTTTGTGGGGTGGAACACTCTATAAACATTTCTTAAGTCCATTTGTTCAATAGCTTGGTTCAGTTCTAGAATTTCATTGTTAAGTTTTTTCCTAGATGATCTGTCTCTTTGTGATAGAGGGGTGTTGAGGTCCCCCTCTACAACCGTGTTAGTGCTTATTTGGTTTTTCATATCCATTAATATTTGTTTTGTATAGTTGGGGGCATTCGTATTTGGTGCATAAATATTTAGGATTGTCATCTCTTCCTCTTGGATGGTTTCCTTCACAAGGATGTGGTGACCATCTTTGTCTCTCTTAATTAGTTTTGGTTTGAAATCTACTTTGTCTGCAAATAAGATTGCTACCCCAGATTTTTTCTGGGATCCTGTCACGTGGAGAACTGTTTTCCATCCTTTTACTTTCAGTCTATGAACTTCCTTTTGAGTTAGGTGTGTTTCTTGTATACAGCATATTGCTGGGTTTTGCTTCCTAATCCATTCTGTCAGTCTGTTTCTTTTGATTGGGGAATTGAGGCCATTAACATTGATAGTTATAATTGAGAGATATTGACTCATTCTTACCATGATGTTTTATTGTTGTTGGCTCTTTTCTAATTTTTCCCCCTTTCCCTTTAGTGCCTTACCTTGCATGATGTTTTCTCTCAGGTGGGCCTCATGGAGTTGTGACCTTCATTGTTTTTTTCTAGGATATTGCTTAGAGTTGTTTGGTGTGCTGGTTTGGTGTTCGTGAAATTTCTCAGGTGTTCTTTGTCAAGAAAGTGTCTAATTTCCCCATCAATTTTGAAAGATAATTTTGCAGGATGCGACAGTCTAGGTTGGAAGTTATTTTCTTTTAGGGCTTGAAATACTTCACTCCAGGCTCTGCTTGATTTGAGGGTTTGTGTTGAGAAATCTGCCATGATTCTGATGGGCTTTCCTTTGTAGGTGATTTGTTTCTTTTCTCTAACTCCCTGTAGAATTTTGTTCTTCTGTTGAGTTTCTGGGATCTTGACTATTATATGCCTAGGTGTAGATTTCTTTTGATTGTGGCTGGGTGGAGTTCTATATGCCTCACTTATCTGTGTGTCCAATTCTCCACCTCTGTCTGGGAAGTTTTCTACAATTACTTCTGTGAACTGTTTTTTTTTATGTCAATTGTACTTTCTACTGTTTTTTCGTGGACTCCTATGAGTCTTACGTTATTCTTCTTTACATCATCTAGCAGCTGTTGGATTGATTTCTCATGGTCCCTTACTATCTTTAAGAAATCTCTGTTTTCATGGTCCTTAACTGCGATCCTGTCTTGTATATCTGATATTCTGTCTTCAGATTCTCTTAGTCTGCTCTGCATGCTTTCAATGGAGTTTTTAATCTCCTGAATATCTGTTTGAATCTATTTCATGGATTCCATTTCTTTCTTATGTTGGGCATTCACGGCTTCCAGCATGTTTCTGATCTCATCTATTTTCTTGTCTGTTTCTGCTCTAGAGCCTCTAATCATGTCTTTCACTCTACTCACCATCTCTGTGTTTATCTGGGAGATTATTTCTGCTTTGAATCTTTCTAGAGCCTCATTCATCTGTTTTGTTACTTCCCATGCTATCAGTTCAGGGTGTTTAGGTGGTTGATTATCTGACTTTTCCACCTCATTTCCCCAGAATTTCCTTTTTGTGGCATGGAAGCCTGCATTTGTGCCTTGCTTAAATGTCTTCTCATTTTTGTTTTTGGTACTGTCCTTGGTTTAATCCCTGGGTTGATATTTCAAAATTGCTTAATGCAGGTATCTTTGTAGCTTGTGTTTAAAACCCTTGTGGAATGATTGCTTTTCAGAGATGTCTTCTGGATATGGTTTTGAGGCTCTAATGACTCTGAGGCTATTTTATTTTCCTTATACCAGGAAAGAAAATTGATTAGATCAATCACAACATGTTAGGCCAAATGTTACAATCAGCATTGCCATAGCATCAAGCACAGCTTAGAAAATGACAATTTGTGGTAGTTATTAATCTATCACATTTAACTATGTGAAGTATAATCCCCTGTACCTCTGTAGTGAGGGACCAGGTAGCAGAAGAGCCGTAAGGGGGGAGGGAGAGATGGAATTGGGCCTTACAGGCGCCCATGCGGCTAAGTGGAGCCCCGGACAAAGGCGGGGCCCCAAGCCACTCCCGGGACCCCACTGTCCCATGGGCAGGAACTGGAACACAGCCGAGGAACCTCAGGCTGCTCGGCCGACCCAAGGAGAGAAGCTCTGGATCTACTTTCACATTTTTAAGGAAACCATTGCAAGCAGTATGAGTGATTGCTACATACAGTAAACTATAAACTACGCAGCTTACAGCTCCTTGATATCAGCAGGAACTCTAGGTGTGCTTTGGTAATCAAAGTTTGTGCTATAAATGGGAAAAGGTAGGAGGATGTACTTTGCAGACAATGTGAAAAATCTCCTGCCAGATCACATTTGTACCTCTACAGGAATTGTCAATTGATTCTTAGTGTTGCAACTTTCTGTTCATTTTTAATGAGATTAAATGAGTTTCTGCTAACTTCAAGTGGTAAAAATATACACATGTAACACTAACTCTTTGTACTAAAGTATAGAACATTCAGAGAGAACAGTGGCCAAGAATGATGGCTGTACTCTCTAGATCTAGACTAGCATGTATGATACTTATCTAGGGAAGTTTTTATAAGATAAAAAGAATAAGGTGGAATTTTGAAGGCAGAAAAGAAATGGGCTTTTTGGAGTATTAGGTGTTAATAGTTTCCAGGGAATTGATACAAATCTTTGGTAAGGTAGAGGAAAAAGTGAAGGTGGCAAGTTAAGATGGGGATCATTGGTGAATTCCTCTCTCATCAGAGAGCAATTGTTGAGAATATGAGCTTGGCATCCTATAGACATCGACTGGTCTTCTCAGCTAGTTTGCCTTGAGGAAGTAACTTAGTAACTTGATAAACTTACTGTGTCTCACTGGAGATAATTATATTGTTTACTTCATGAACTGTAAGGATTAAATGTGAGCATGCCCAAAAGCATACACTAGGTGTTTTGCACAGGAGATGCTTGATAGATGTGTTACTGCTATTAGTGATAATTTTGAGATGAAAATTTGTTGACTCTCATGCATTGTTTTAGGTTTGAGGAATCTAGAGGCAACATGGTAAATAAAGAGAACTATTTTCAGATTCAGAAGATATGTCATTTGTTCAAGTCTAGATTGAGTAAATTAACATCCTTTTAATGACAATTCAATTAGAAAGAAATTCATAGAACCGATAAATAATCCTGTAATATAAATATTTCCAGTCTTTGCCCTTCATCATCACTTGTAACTTCAGTGAGATTGAATGTTAACAAGAAAATACATTAGGCATTCTTGAGATGTAATAGATGCTCAACAAATACAGATTTATTGATACAATTCTTTATCTGCTTTTTTGTCAAAGGATGAAATGAAGAATAATTCCTGGAAAACAAGATTCTAGGAAGTAAAGCATAAATGGAAGGATTGAAGATAGAAGCAAGCCTTGGTTACCAAATAGCTAGGTTATAAACTCCAGTTTTGCTGTATTAAATGGTGTAACTTCTTCTCAATAAAACATAGCAAGGTTTAATGTGGGTAGGAGGAGAGATAAAAGTCAAAGATTTATGGAGAAGTTAAAAGCTTGGAAACTAAAGAGCTTATCGGTTCTGCTGACTCTGATATTGAGGTAGAGAAGATATTTTGAACATTTAGTTTTAGATGACTATATAACATCCACATATACACAGTATATGGAGAAAAAGAAATCAAAGATTGAAAGGAAAGAGGGAAATATTGGAATATATTTATTAGGCATTGCAATGTTGTCTTTTCACTGACCTTCCTGTTCATTAGCTCAATTCCATAAACAGGAAGTATATTTTAAAGCATGTAATATACTTACACTCCATTTTAAAGTATTTTGCTGACATAAAATTCTTGGTATAAAGCAAAAGCTTTAAGAGACCAGTACAGTATTATATTATTTGTCAATCTTGTAGTGCTCATTGGAAGCACTTTGGCCATTTTGGCATTCAGATGCCTTTTTGTAAATGTGGGCACCAGCAGACAGATTGTTTTTATGCTTTTTTTTGTTTTAGCCCTGTCTTTGGCTTTTTATTTTAAAATTTAAAAAAGAAAATAGGAAGATAAAGAATTGTGACTTGTCTAATACTATGCTAGTGTTTAACTGTCTATCAGAAAATTTTTCTGTAGAGGGAAACAGTTTTGGAATAAAAGGAATTTTTCCAGGATGGATTATTTTTTTTTTGTCATCCCCCCACATTGGATATGTGTCCATTTTGCTTTAGATACCACTTATAATTTCAGGATTTATTTAGTAGTATTCTTCTGGTCAAATACAAATAATGCTATCCTCCCTGTGTTGGCTTTTTAGCAGTGTGTAACAATAAGTAACATCTTTTTTGTGACCTTTTTTGTTTGGCTTTTTATATTATTATTAATATTTGCTTCTAGGGGTTTATTAGTGACTCCCTTGTTTTTTTTCTTTTGTATCAGGGATTAAACTTGGAACCTGTTTATTAGTGACTCCTAATACATGTTCCATCTCTTAGTGATAGCTAATCCTCTGCATGTACTTTTCTTTCTTTCCTTTAAAGAAGTGACCATTTTTCCTTGCTTACCCCCTTGATCTTCTTGGTGTAATACTAGCATTTTAATACCAATAATTTTTTTAACTTTAATTTTTTTGCTTTAAAATATACTTTATGGCTTTTTAAGAGGTTATATGTATATGTAAAGGACAAAAAAATGGAAATATTTATATTACAGGATTATTTCTTTGCCCTTCCTCTTTCTTTTGAACCTCATTCTCATTGAATTAACATGAAAGGGACATTGTGAAAGGAGTAGGAAGTATTTTCTAAGTTCAGAACTATTTCCTTTGTGGACTTATTTACTTAAGTTGTTCAGTTATGTCTCTAGAAAGTCTCTATCTTGATTTCTGATGTCTAAACTAGCTCAATATGTGGTACCTAATTGTATTTTTTTTTTTTTTTAGAAATTCTTAGATTTTTATGTACTAATGCTTATTAGGGCTACCATAATAATTACAATTCTTTATGTGCATTAACTATGGTTTGTTTGATTATTCCTATTTTTCAGATGAAGAAATTGAGGCCCAGAGAGGCTTAATAAATTGTCTCAGATCACTGAGTCATCTAGTAGTAGAGTTTAGATTTGTTACTAAGTTTTATTGAAATTCTAAACCCATACAGCCTTTGATCTTAAACTATTTGAATAATTGAGTACTGATAGTTAAATTATTCTCATTGTTTTAAACTCATATTCTGTGGCAGTGTTTTTTTAAATTAGACTTGATAATGCTTGGTTTTGTGAGGGTAGAAGTGTAATAGGTGATTCTTGTGTTTGTGCTGATCTAGCACCCCCTAGGTGCTATGATTTTTGCCTTGGTCTTGTGATATGGCAGGCACTAGAGAAATGCATGGCTGGATTTTTATGTACGCAACTGTTGCAACAGGACATTTATAACCACTCTACTTTTCTTCCTCTGCTGTTTCATCCCTGGAGTGTTGTCTTACCTCAGTTTGTTCAGTGACAGGGAAGACAGGAGAGAGAAATCTCTGGAGTGTAGCGCTGCTGTTGTATGAGTTGTTTTGGTCTTGAGCTTGCAGTGCCTTTCATACACACACCCAGCTTTTGTTTAGAATGCTGTTGAGTGAATAGTGCTTACTTTATCGTAGGCAGAGTTGATTGTCCTGGTTAAAGAATCAAGGGAGATTAAGTTGATCTCTTATCTGTTCTGTGTATGGCAGTTAATTTCACTAATATGTTGAGTAAACTGTAGTATTGGTTTAGTGTTGAACCCTTTAGACAGGAACAGTAGAAATAGTTTGAACTCAGGGATTTTGCTTTTCAGTGATGTTTTTGTTGCACTGTTAACAAAAATCT
Organism: Heterocephalus glaber; assembly: GCF_053883595.1. NCBI lineage: Eukaryota > Metazoa > Chordata > Mammalia > Rodentia > Bathyergidae > Heterocephalus > Heterocephalus glaber. The sequence continues at coordinate 9,399,309 of NW_028258316.1, read as the reverse complement.
ATGAAAAGTTTGAGTAAAAGATGATAACTAGCCTGATGTATGAGATCATTGTATGAGACATTAATAATTCAGAAGGAATATATTTTCTTATATTGTATCTCAGTTTCTTATTTTGAAGACTTTCATTTATATCTTTCTACTTTGATTGTCAATTTATCTTATTGCCTTTAAATGATGAAGTGACTGACTTCCTTAAGATGGGGTTAGAAATATAAGCCATTTCTTGAAACAAAAAGTTGCTTCAGTGAGTTTTCCTTGTACTAGCTCTTCTCTTTCAGGCCATCTTACATCAGTTCAGTTGACAACTTTACTCAGTTCTAGGCAACAGTGACTGTACTTTGGCCTGCAGAGACAGTGAATCCATTCTGGCTCTGACACCCAATTTTATTGTAAAATACATTCATGTTGACATCATATCAGTTTTCTGAACTATTACATGCATAAAAGAATTCACCCTTTTCCATTCAGCCCTTCTCAGCTTTCTAGTAAGGAGAAATCTAAACACCCAATGTTTTCATTTTGCATTTAATGTGGTCTAGTACAGAAAATAGCAGCTTCAGTTAAAAAATTTTTTTCTGGGGGCACTTATCAGAGTGTATTAGCTTAGTGGTGTTCATTGGTAGGAGAGAACTAAAGAGAAATGCACAGGGCAGTTTTTAGGCTATAGCAGTTGAAGTTTAGGGTAAAACAGGTCTGTATTGACTCAAGATTATGGGGATTAGTCGCCAGAGTTCTTTTGTAGGCAAACTGTCATTTAAAGTCTTGTTTGTGGACTTCATCCATATCCAATTTTGTGGGGTTTGCCTCCTACTTGATATTTTTAATTGTATTGGTTTTGTGAAAGCTTTATATTTCTGTTTTGTTTCTTTGTTTTAAATACATTGGAGCTTGGTAGTTGTGCATTTGTTTCAATTGTTACCCAAATCTTCATTATCCGTTTAGGGTGGGAAAAGGAGATTTTCTTGTGTATAAAAATCAGCTCTTCCATTTTTAGGTCAATTCTGGCTTTGTACTGAATTTTACTGAGCTGTCCTTGGCTATCATGATAAAAAAAATTTGACCTTTTCACTTTTTATAGTGCTTGATTGACTTATTTGGCTTTTTAATCCAAAAAATTAAGTTATTTTCCCCATTTTCTCTGTGAATACAGCCCTTCTTAAAATATCCACAGACCTAGTTGAGAAATTTAATATTGTTTTCCTTGTTATTTAGCTCTGTTCTGAGGCTCTCCATTGGGAATTTCATTTACTCATGAGAGACTGACATTCTAACATGGAATGATTGTAAATTTTGTTTCTAAACTAATATCATAAATGTTTCCATTTGATTATTTAAATGTGAATATGTAATTTACATAAGATTTTAGAAGGAGTGGTTCTCAAGGCTATGGATATGTATGTATACATATATGTTAATTCTTACCTATATTATTTTGGGTCTGGTATGATCATATGGGGCATGTGGAGAATTTTAAAAAGGTTTTTTGTATTATCTGTATTTCCTAAACGTAATGGGGAGAATAAGGTTGGAATAGAAAGAGAAAATTGCAAACATACCCTGACTTTCCACCCGCTGCATGCACATTATCTTTATCTTTATTTATTAATAAAAGACGGAATGCTTTGGAAAACAAAAGGTTTTAATGGCCGGTGCTTGGTATCCTTGACAACAGTCCCGAAAGAATATTACATTAGGGCACCAGAGAACTTTTAAAAATAAGTAATGGAATTCCGTCTCTGTTATGCTTTTAGTAGTCATTTCGGCCATGGTGCAGCGAGGTCATAAGCTGAGCTCAGTGAAGGGAGCCAG